>NC_050514.1:1862547-1880607 GCF_002922805.2 Oryzias melastigma
GTTAATATGAAAAGACTGTATATGTATTTCATTTTCAAGGCGGTACTAACAAGCTGTGTTGTGTGATATAGTGAATTATCCCTTTGCTATCCTTTAATATAAAATTGCATTTCAATGAAACCCTGAGTCGCTCCTCTGTGTACTTTTTACTCTGTTTACTATCAAACTCTGCAGACAATGAAGAGACTAAATAAGACGGTGCAGTTTAGGTCTGGTTTCTGTCCCCTCGACAGTACGGAAACCGCTCAAAATCACTAACCATCTCCTCCCTCCTGCAGATGCGGGTTTAATGCACTGTGGTCTATATTCGCAAATCTAGAGACCATCAATGAACACTGTTTTTTGCAGTGACTCGTTCCGGTGAACTCAATTTTGGGATTATAGATTCAGACAGCTCTACAAAATAGTGCACTATTAAGTCCAAATGCCATGACGCGTTGTAACATGACATGTTGTAAAGAAAAGTTTAATAGAAAAAGACAAAGATAGAAAAAGTTCCTGTAAAGTAGCAGCCATCATTCTGGACATTCCACTCCATCCACCTGATCATGAGCTTTACAGCAGGTACTCCATGTCTGGGGAGGTACTCCAGCACAGTACCTTCTTCTTTTGATCAGATGCCCAAAGTACTCGTTAATTTACCAATATTATCCAGCAATTTATAATAATTCAAGTGAATAAAGTGACCCTTGAAATAGTGATGACCACGCCTCTCCTTGATGTACACCTGGCATGCCCCGCCCACCACGTCATTGACTTCATTGACTGGAAGCAGGACGTCTGGAAACCAGCAGGAGCCCTGGATTTGGACGTCCCTGTATCAAACTAAATGTGAATTTTGAGGTTTAAAAAAAAAAAGAAAAGAAAAATATATATATTTATATATATAAGTTTTAAAGACTGTTTGCTTTTGCACCATCGTAGTTTTTTTATTTAAAAAACGTATTGTGTTATAGAATACTATAAATAAAAAACTTAACTTTTAAAACTAAAGCATGGCGTTCATTTGAATGACTCAGAGTTTCAACAAACCTCCCATTGGCTGTTCTGAGGATCCGTGATTTATCTGTCCAATCATCGTCCACCTTGCTGAGGAAATGAGCCAATCAGCGTATCCCGTCAGTGTTTAAAACTTCAGACAGCGTCTTTCCCTCGTTCAGTTCCTCAAATCTACGCAGGATCGTCTTGTAAGTATCTGTGGTCCATGCAACGTGTGTTAATCTCAGTTTTGTTTGGTTCAGGTCATAAAGTTGTGTAACAGTTGTTTTTACAAGTGTGTGGCTGGCTGCTAGTTGTTAGCATAAACGAGTCCATGCTAAGCTAACGCTACTAAGCTGTATTTATTTCCGAAATAATCTCTCGTGTTGCTTGTTTGACGTCATCCCGTTGATATTTTTGTTGTGTTTCTGGGTATGCTTTCGGGTTTTCTTCATGTTTTACGTCGTAGACGAGATCGGGGGTTCGTTCGTTTACCACGTGGGTTTGTGCTAACGCTAACAGTTTCTGCTCTGGCTTTAGGGAGGATATCGGTCACGATTAAGATGATCGGCAGATGAGTCGGGACACCAGCTATCGATCTAACCACGAGGTGGGTCGAACTCACGATCAACATGTGATCGTTTCCGATGTGGGTCTCAGCGCGTGCGTGGAGCCGGGTTTGAGAGTGATGAGTTGCACTGAAAAGTTGGCGTGTGGTTGCGGTGGCAATAGCACCCCAACCCGATCCACCCTGGGGACACACCACGTGCACAGGGGCCATCTGACTCAACCCGTCCACGTTTATTCAAATCTAGAATCGGGAGCAGACACACACACACACACACACACACACAAAGCATTGGTTGGAGCTACTACGGCAAGCCACAAGCTCCATTCTGATTCATAAAGTCGTAGATGATTAAATTCATGTATTTCTTTGTCTGAGCTGATGTATCAAATATTGCTGCCATTTTGTTACACACCTATTGTTAGGGGGGCTGTAAGAATGAATAATGATAAAAGAATAAACTGCTTAAAGATTGAATTTAAAGAAAAAGATGCTTAATTTTAATGTTCCTTTTCATGTCTCCTATCTAGAAGCTGATGCGGCCCGGATGCTTCCCCAGATCCTGTTGAGATGACATAAGGTGAAATGGACCTCAATCAACAAGTTGCTTCTTGTGAATATTTTTAAATGAAAAGGTGAGATTAAGGCAGAAACTTGAGTTGGGCTGGTGTCTTCACCTTGGATTTTATGAAATGGACGTTTTGGTTTGTATAGATCAGGGGTCGGCAACCTGCGGCTCCGGAGCCGCATGCGGCTCTTCAAGCACCCCCTTGCGGCTCAGTGGCGCTTTTTCAAAAATGTTTGTAAATAATAAAAAATGTTGGAAGGAATTATATTCTCGGGATTTGGGTGGGAGCAGTACCAAGTAGATAACTGGCAGGTTTGAATCCAGAGATCACTTGTGTCCCATACATTGCACGAACCCAAATGTTAGGAGGAGGAAGCGTACACGCAGGCAGGGTAAATCATCTGGTGTCAACATATGACCACCATTCGCTTTACAATAGAGAACCACAGAGTAGCCGACACTGTGAGGACCCTCACTCATACACACACCACTCTCACTCATGGTGCCGGTAAAACACTCAAGTCCCATAATGCAACACAAGAACAGACACTAACTCCACCCACTAACAAGGAACTATTTCTAAATTAACAGTCAGGCTGCCACAATATTTTTGTTTTAATACGATTTCTGTAGGAGGACAAACATGACACAAACATCCTTTACGTTTTCCAGTTGTTGTGAGATGAGTGTAGATGCTTCCACGCCGTCTGAGTCAGCGCACAGCAGAATTCCTGCCCGTGCGTCTGGAGCGCACGTGAGCGCACGTTGCTACGCGGGTTTTTAAGTCGGGTCGCGAGCTCCACGTACAAATCGGCACGCATTGAGCGCGCTGAATCTTCAATCCGGTTCAAGATTTCCACGCACAGTCGCAGCTGTAACTGTGCGTGGAAATCTTGAACCGGATTGAAGATTCAGCGCGGGAGCTGCTTGTGGGCGGAGTCTGCTTCAAAGCACAGAAGTACCAAACGTGATCACGAAGGAGAAATGAATCATTACGGTTTGTGTCCGCTCAGGTTAATATGACTCCAAGATGAGATGAGCGCTAATGAACAGTAGAAGAAGAATAGAAGAAGAATCTCCTCCCCGCCACTGCGTGCGTGACCGCGCTGCTCCGGTGTGGATACCACCTGCTGAGCGCGGCGATGTGCAGGTCTCACACACCGGCCGCGTGCGGTGCGTGGCGGGGAGGAGATTCTCCTTCGATTGTATTTTTACTGTTCATTAGCGCTCATCTGCATCTACAACAGGGAGAACTGAAAGTAAAAGTGTTGAAAATCCCCCAAATCTTTCTGAAGACTTTTGTTTTCACAACTCTGTCCTTTTAAATGTCTGACTATTAGACTCACGCGCGCTCCAGACTTGGGGGGCCAGGAATTTAGGTGTGCGCGTGTTTATATTGACTCTTCATTGAAAGTGTGCGCTTTATTGACGTGGCCAGTGTGGAAGCACCTTAAAGGTGCACGTTACATTTTTGTGTTTTTTTCAAATCCTCATAATAAAAATGACATCAAAAATCGTATTTCTTTATTGTATGTCTTTAATTTCATCAAAGCAATGAAACAAACTGTAATTCATTCATATTGTAGTGATGGTCTCAGACTTCGATGGGCTTGCTGTCGGTCTGGCAGCGCAAGGAATTGTGGGTTACCCGTTCTTTTGCCTGTCTGACTGGAATTGGATTTAAGTTTGGGTTTTCCTCAATGTGTTTTGTTGTCTGACTGTTGAACATTTGTTGGCATTTATGATTTTGTCCTGTTATGTTTGAATTCTTCCTGCACCTGGAGTGAGAATGAGGGAGAGACTGATCAGGACCCCCTCTCGTTATGTCATTGAGGGATGTGAAAATAAAAGCTCAAATGTTCATTATGAGGCTACTCAGCCTTTGTCAGTTGTTTGACGCTGCAATGTCTCACCAATTGACATGTGGCCAAAACAGGAAGCTTATAAGGCACGAGGACACACAGCAGGAGAAATAATCGTTTATTCGACTCATTCTCCATGTGTTACTTATTGTGTAAGGCTTTTATATGCCGTTTCAATTTATGCGGCTCCAGACACATTTGCTTTTTGTTGTATTGGTCCAAAGTGGCTCTTTCAATTCTTTGGGTTGTCGACCCCTGGTATAGATGTAAATATTTCGTCTAAGTTGTCTCAAATTTGCATAACACTTTTGTAAAATGTTGAATTTCTCTGATTGGATCAATAAAGTTTGATTCTAACTGAACAGTTTCAATTGATGTCAGTGTTTTGTTTTTTTTTAATATAAATTGCAGAGGGTAGAAAAAATAAATGGACTGCACCAAAGATCATTTAAAAATGCATTAATTTGTTTAATAGATTAAATAAACATACACTATGCACTTCACATGTCTGACCACCAGATGGCAGTAGCATATCAGCACATAGAAAGTTTAGGTGAGATGGACTTTTTTTCTTTTCCTTAAAAAAAAAAAATCCACGGACATTCCAAAGCTATACACAATGGAGTTTGTTTTTAAACTGGGAAGAGCTATGTAGGAACTATGTTTTCTTATTTTTTTTTTTTTTATTTTGTTGGGGGGGGGGGGTGTAGAAGTGAGACTTCAATAAGCAAATGTCCAGTTAACAGTCTGTATTCTACTATTGAAGAAATTAAACATTGAAAATTCTTTAAATTGTTTTCCCTTTACAATGAAGTCTAAAAATCCAGGCTCACTTTACTTAACCATTTTAAAAAGTTCTATATAACTTTTTTTTTTGTAATGAATTATAACATTAAAATTTTTGGAACAAAACAAATAACTGAGATTCCTAATTTGAACTTGTGGAACAAAATTAGCCTTAAAAGCTGTACATTCTGGAGTGCATGGATCAGACCGTGGGAGCAGCATTGCACAATTCCCACCTACATCCTATTTTTCATCCAAACACATTCACGCCATCTGAGCCGTCTGTGGCGCCATCGCCGAGCAGAGCGGTTCCCTCTTGGCGACTTTTTCTGTGTCATCCAGAAAATGACTGAACAACATGTGAGCCTGTGATTGGGAGGCTGTTAGCTGAAGGTTGTGGGTAATCTTGAAGTGCTCGCACGTCTTCTGTCACCTCTGCTTTGTGAGAAATGGATGGTAATGCACACGGTTTGCTAAAAGGCTGAATGCGGCTTCACTCTTGTACAATTTGACTCTTTTGTGTTGCACCTGTGCCTAATTGTCAGGGAGCAATGTAATGCTGTAATTACAGCGCCTTGCCAGAGTCCTCCTGCGGCTATATTTGTCCATTTTATGTGACCTATGCTACTATCTACACTTCAAGTACTTGGGAATATGTTGCCTTTAAAAGCATCAAGCTGTGACATATAGAACTATTGACAAAAAAAATGTAATGGAAGCTTCAGCTCAGAAATAAGCAAATCCCTCTTTTAGTCACTAGCCAGAATTCATCTGAGGAGCCGGTTAAACCTCAAGTTGGAGTTCTGGGTTCAGACGGCAGCTGGTCTCACGGGAAAACACCAGAATGAACCCCTTTCCCAGTCTGGACCTGGACAGACTCGGAACAACAGTTAGTCGTGTTTGCAGACCTTTTCAGACCAGAGACCGGTTTAAAATAGACAATATTTCCATGGACCGGCCTGAACCGAGCCAAAGTTGGCATTTTTAAGCTTCTGGTTTATGAAAATCTATTTTCAAAACAAAATGCTACTACATGAAGTTTAGTTTAAAAATATCGTTTTCAGTAGATATGTGAAGAATCAATGAAATAAAGTCGTTGATTTGTAGAAGTTGTTTCTGATTTGCAAAAATTCCATAAAGGAAACATTACGTAATCTTCATTCTCGTAGGATGCCATTTAAACACTCAATCCAAGCTCTGCTTATCTTGCAGGGCAAAAGATTGATCATTTTTTACATGTATCCTCATTCATTGTGTACTTTTTTTTTCAACACAAGGAACATTTTCTGTGCTAAAGTTTCTGAACTTATTCAGCTTTACTTTAGGAAAATTCATTTTCTTCATTATGAACAGAATTCAGAAGTCTTTTAAAATAAAACTTCCTTTAGGATCAGAAAATAAACTAGTCTAAAATAATCTAAGTTAGCACATTTATTTTATTTTTTCTGTCTGTGGTCCGGTACCAAGTAACCCATGGACCGGTACTGATCCGTAGCCCGGGAGTTTGGGACCACTAGTTTAGAACACAGCCTGATCAAAGTCTTAAGAACTACCTATGTTTGGAAGCAATTCTGGGGCAGAAACATCCTTCTGTTGTTGTAAATAAATACTTTAACAACTGCTATTAGATGACTAATTCAGCCTTGGTTGTGTTTGCCTCACAAAATGCTTCTCTAGCGGGGCGTTGCATGATGAAATGACTGAATGCTTTTAATGTGTGAGGTCGTTCAGGGAGACTGAAGCTTTTCTAGGACTGAGAAAACGGCCTCTGCTGAAAAGTTAAGTGTTTTTTAAGGGAAAAAAGGGGAATAAGAGCACATGTAGACATTTAGGTAAAAGCAATCACAAGAACTCAACACCTTAAAAAAAATAATAAAAAAACAAAATGTAAAAAAACACTAAACTGATCTCCATCTGTTAGTATTGGCGACCCTTGCAAACATTCTAAAAATATTTTTGGATGATTTGTAAAATGATCAGTTCTTTTTAGGACAATGGGAACAGTTAATTTAGTCCAGAGTTAACTCAGTTAAACTACTAAAATGATCTGAACAACTTTTTCCTCAAAAGAGATTATGAAATGCTAAGCGGGGCAAATTTATAATAAAAGGCTCAGTAAGGTTCCAGCCTTTGCAGCCTGTTTTGACCATTAACATAAATGGAGATGGTCAAAGCAAGGCTATGACATCACCAGCGGAAAATGCCTTACCTCGGGTTCCAACCAAATGAAGTTGATTCAATTAGCATTTTCCGTGAAATCACCCAATTTTGCCATTTTGGGACCAGACGGCGTTGGTAAGCAGGGATTGGTCCGAGAATTTGTCAAGAGCCAGTGGGCAACACATGAGATATCTGATTGAAATATATTTTTTGAGCCCCACAGGAGATATTGACCTTATTCATGATTTCTCCTGCTGTGAAATCATCTTTTTTGGGAGGGATTGTTCACTATGCCTAAAATTAATCTTTGTCTGTTATTAGATGTGTTCAAATTTAGATGAACATTTAGCATGGGGTACATTTTTTGCACAAAGGTGCAGTAAGAAAGATTAATTGTGAAAAAAATCTGGTCTTTGAGGTCCAGGACCAAAGATAGTTGTAGGTGAAGTCTTCATCCTGGTTAAAGAATTTGATGGACATTTAATGAATTAAAAACAAAACTGTTTATTCCTGGCTCCTATCCCCTTATCTCTACATTCACAGTACGACTGATCTGGTTGAGAGCACGTTTTTAGAAGGAACAGCTCCTGTTTTGCTTCAGCTGAACTCCAGAATTAAGAAGCCCCTACCTGCAGGCAGATGTTCCCCACATCAAAAGGTGGAGGATAAATTCAGCATTTAGCCAAGATGGGCCAACTTTTAGGAGATAAATACAGTTGTGTAGCCCGGGGAAGCGCTCCTGACACTTTACTTACAGGGAAAATTGGACATTTTATGGTTCCTCTCAACATTGCAAGACTGGGTGCTGTGCAAGTGTGAGCTGGTGATTAAAGCCAGGCTTTACCCTTTTCAGCTTATAAGGTCACCTATGAGGTGGTCTGGATTTGTTATGGTCTGAAAATGACCCACCGGAGAGGTACGTTTTGGCTGTAGGGAATTGGGGTTGAGATTAGTGACATAAAGCTGCCATGTTTATACATGTTTATGGGGTGTGGCTTTAGTGATGTACAATACCTTCACAGGCTCCCTTGATGAAGTGAAGACATCGCAGATCTCTAATGGTCTTATATGTGATGAGCTTTTCCCACACATCCAAATGCTTTCTTTTCTAGTCATAGAAGCATATACAGTACGTCTTTGCTAAATTCTTTAAATTTTAAAGGAAAATGTTGAGAGGCTCTACTCCATTCAAAGTATTTTCTATGTGTGGATTCTGTGTCTGTGGGTGAAAATATTCTAGCAGTCCTGGACCCTTTTCAGAATTCTTTGTTCTTATTATGCCTTTGTGCGAAAAATGTTGCTTTCACCTAGTACCTGGTGAAAATGAATTTTTGATATAGTGAGCGACCTCTGTCCCAAAATACAATGACACCATAATGAACAAAACCGACACAAAAATGACTATGGCCGCAATGTCTTATTTGTCTTTAAAATATATATATATACTGCTCACAAAAATTAAAGGAGCACTTTGAAGAAACACATTAGATACATCAGATCTCCATATGAAGTTGGATATCTATACAAGTAACGACAGGGCAGTGTCTTAGGAACAAAAGGATGCCAAGTCTTTTAATGGAAATAAAAGTTTTCATCCTACAGAGGCTCAATTGTGTAGACACCATCAAATCAGAGTGAAATGAAGATGTGGCAGGCTAGTCCATTTTTTCCAAAACTCAATTTCTGAAACTCAAAATGCTTTTTAGTATCTTGTGTGGCCCCCACCAGCTTGTACGCATGCTTGACAACGTGGCAGCATGCTCCTAATGAGACGACGGATGGTGTCTTGTGGCATTTCCTCCCAGATCTGTGTGAGGGCATCCCTGAGCTGTTGTACAGTCTGAGGAGCAACCTGGTGGCGCCTAATGGACCCAAACATAATGTCCCAGAGATGTTCTATTGGGTTTAAGTCAGGGGATGGTGAAGGTCATTCAATTGTTTCAATTCCTTCATCCTCCAGGTACTGCCTGCATACTCTTGCCATATGAGGCCGGGCATTGTCGTGCATTAGGAGGAAACCAGGACCTACTGCACCAGTAGGGTCTGACAATGGGTTCAAGGATTTCATCTGGATACCTTATGGCAGTCAGAGCACCATTTCCTAGGCAGTAGAGGTCTGTGCGTCCCTCCATGGATATGCCTCCCCAGACCATCACTGACCCACCACCAAACCTGCCTATATTGTGCGAAACTAGGGGCGTTTTAACAATTTTCCATTTTGAACTTGCTTTACTGTGTTTCAGCTGACTGGTGTGTTTGTCCCGCCTCCCTGTTCATTTTCAAACAGTAAGGAACAATAAAAACAACTTAAGTCTATTCTCAGAGGGAAATATATATATATATAAAAAAGAACATTGTCAAATTTACAAATGAAACATACTCTAGGTTTTTTAGAGGTTAATTTCCTGACGGAAAGAAATGTACTCTTTTAAACTCTTCTACTCTTAAAATAAAAACATTAGTAAATGATCTGGAGTGGAACTATTTTGTAGTGCAGAAAGACGGTAGATATACGAGATGAACATCAAAGATAAGTCTTTTCCAGTGGGGTTTAGCGACAAGATCATCTAGAGGTCAGGTGGTGAAAAAATAAAATTATCTTGCACATTTCAGGAATAAAACTATTTTTTGTTCAATTAGCAGCAAAAAAATCTCCAAAATGAGAATTAGACTGCTGATTATGTGATTCCAGCTCACCAGAACTGTGTATTTTCCAAACGTGAGCGTTAAGCACAAGCTTTGACTTTGCTTTAGCTGCATATCTTCATCTGAACTGACAAGGATGTTCCTCTTCTTCAACTTTCACCTCTTTCAGACAGTTTTGGAACAGTTTTACTGCATCTTTTGAGTGGTAGTTCACCCAGGTAGGCTCTTGCTGACCTCAGGATGGAGTGATGTCAAAGAAATGCTTTTTTTCCTTCACAAAAACAGTTCTTGAGACAGAACAGGTTACTGTTCCTTAAGCAAAAAAACAACAAGATTGCATCATAGAGGAAACAGCATTCTCAGAGCTAAAGACTTTTCCTGTGAAAGGAAAGAAAGCTGTTGCAGAGGCACAGTCAAACACCGGAGCGCACAGACAGTAGCTGCATTTCCATTAACTCTGAAATTTTGCTAATTGGAATTTTGATAATAAATTCTCTAAATGTAAACACCACATTTAAAAAAAAAAAAAACGTTTTGTGCTTAGAGGAGGTGGTTTTGGGGGTGTATTGAAATACACGTTTTTCCCAAAAAAACTGCAGTGAAAACACTTTTTTCAAAATAAATGCACTTCTTGTTATGAAGTGTCTGTTCTGAGCGCTGCACAGTGGCGCCTCGAGAGGTCGCACAGCGTATCATACGGAGTCGTACAGCTCCTCCGTAAAATCACCAACCAAGATTTCAGCAGTAGCCGCACTTTTGCAGCTTGCTGCCTGAATTAGATGCGGAAGTCTCTGTTGAGGATGAGCACTAGTGCTGTGACAAACTGAAATGGATCTGTCTTGTTTTCAAACAGAAAAAAAGATCCAGCTGCTCACTTGTGGAATTTTTATTTTTTTAAAAACACACTGAACAGGCTTCTCACGTGCATCTGAGACTGTCAATGGACAAGCTGCACTGCACGCGAAAATAACGTAATCCCCGTGGTACAGACGCGGTTAGCAGTGGATTGGTAGTGCAACAACCGAGATGTGGCCACGTAATAGACGCGCATACACACGGCACAAAATCTGGCCGCTGTTACACGTGTAAAACATTTTTGAACTGCACAATAATTTAGACAGTAGGTGACTGCTTGTGGTACCAATGGTACAGCTGTGGAACAGCAATGCATCTGCAGTGCCAGTGCCCAATCGTGCCGTGGAGTGAACACCAGCACACGTGCTTGGACACCAAAATTTCGTTCACGGCTGTAGCACGGCCGCTCCCCTGCCAGTCTGCGTTTGTACCACTGCTTACACCGTCTGATAGCGGCTGAGCGCGGACGGATTGATTTTGTTGCGTTCATTTCACGTTGGAAACACACATGACGGTGTTCGTCCTACTGATGTTTCACTGCCTAACCACTCCTGCTTCACTGCTGTATCGCGTGCCTCAGATCTAAATGAAAAGCTGATTACATTCACTCAATCAAGTCACTAAACATGTCACATGCAGAAAGCTGAGTTCCTGATTGGTTGATGTGATGCAGGGACCGTACCAATGTTTAAATCGGTTCAGATATTTGGATTTTCAAATGCCTGACCAATGCTCACGCCTCCATAAGCCACGCCCCCTCAGAGGAGATTTTGGAACCAGAGGCTTCAGTTCAACATGAAAAATGGCTTTTTAAGACATTAGGTTGTGGGATTTTGATTAAAAACTTTATAATCATAGTTAAACACTACAGGAAAGTTTTTTTTTTTTTTTAAATTGTCAGAGGAGGACTTTAACAGGCGAGACTTATATCGTTGTAACACATTTAACTGTCAACATCAACTGGATACATTCTGCTTTTATTCCTCTTATTTTGCAATTCAACAAAGGGAAGGCGTACTTCCTTAAGTATATATTAGTGTGAGCACTTGAAGTAATTTCAACAAAACTGTTCCTTTATACAATCACTCTTTCGTTAACATCTTGTAAGCTCAAACAGAAATGACCCCATTTCCTTTTTTGCAACAACAGACATAATGATTGAACGTTTTTCGTAAATCATCACATTGCACCTTATGTGTAACTTTTGTTGTACAACAAGAGGTGAAATCCTGGTGAAGGTTTTCTCTGAGACACGTGTCCTGAACACACGACGATCCTCATCCGAACACGAGGCATCACCGGGTTAAATGGAGAGTTGTTAAAACTGGAAACCTTTTAAAATAACTGGGAGCAGTGAATGCCTTTGGCAGGAGCTGTTGTATGATAAAAGCAGCATGTGGCTCATTTGTACCCAGCTCTGTGCCAGTGTAGGTGTTTGGAAAAAAATGACACACAGCGGCACACACTTGAATCGCACGTTTGTTTACATCACCTCAGGAAAATGGAGCTAAAATGGGGTTGTATTCAATAGACTGTGTTCTGCCGTGATTTAGTTTCAAAGATGTACCATTTATTTTCATAAAGAGTATGTCTTGGGGCAAATCAGAGCGATGAGTGCACATTCTGCCATCATACAGGAGGCTTTCAGAAATATTGCAGCACCTCTGTACTCAAATCATGTCAGGGTGGTTGCATTTTTGCAGGAAAATCCTTCTAAAGATGTTTACTCCCCCTCAGATTTCCATATTAATATAAAACTTGTGAGTGTATCATCATTTCTCAGAATCCTATGTGTTAATTAAGGGCAGATGGAGGGCATGAAGGAACAGGTTTGTTTGGTAAGGCTTGTTTTTGTATATCCCAATCTTATTACTTTCTCTGCTAGTTTCAAAATTGAAAAGATGATTTTTTTTTTCATTTTTAGCTCATCAAAGCAACAACCCAAATCCTACATCAGTCATTAACACATTATAGTTATTTTTTTCTGCATATTTAAAGATTCAGCTTGAAAATGATCAGTGAATTGAAGGTAAAATATCCTTCAAAGATATCGTCAACCCTCCTTTGGGTTTAGGAAAATTCTGTATTTTTGGCACAACAGGGTGTACCTGACAATAAGGTGTATTGTCAATCGTCTATTTTGAAAACTGTCAGATATAAGGTGCACCAAACTTAGGCCCATTAAGTGAGACAGAAGAGTCAGAGATAAGTCTGTCAGTCAGCTCGACTAAACGGAATTCACAGAAGCTCTAGAACTTGTTTGTGACACTCTACACGTTAGCTATGCTAGCATATTCACAATGCTTCACTAATACTGCTGAAACAAACGTTACTGGGACTACGCTAACTCTAAAACTTATTAGTAACATAAAAAAAGGTCAACACATTACATGTTAACCACGTTAGCACATTCATGCTAACTCCTAAACTTGTTAGCAACATGCAAACAAATATTACTGAGACTTTGCTAACGCCTAACTTTGATCATAACACTTAAAAAAACACAGTCCAACATGCTACATATTAGCCACGTTAGCATATTCACAGTAACTCCCAAACTCATTTGTAAAATGTTGTTACACTGGAACTTGTATAGAGTTTTGTGTGTGCATATGTAGTCATGCAGCCACTGGTACTGTGAATTCAAGACAAATTTCCTTCGGGACAATAAAGTATATTTGATTTGATTGATGTAAAAACACAGAATGTTACTGCTAAAACCAACGCTACTGTGACTATGCTAACTCCCAACCTTGTTAGGCACGACTGAAAAAAACTAGACTGACATTGCTCAAACAAATGTAATGTTACTGTGACAATGCTAGCACTATTTCTTTTTGGTAACATGCAAAAAACACACTTCGACATACTACACATTAGACGTATTAGCATATTGACGCTAACTTGTTTCCAAAAGGTAAAAAACAGTGATAGGCCTACCGCACAAACAAACATTATTGTGACTTAATTTGCTTACATTTAACCTTAATAGTAACCTTAAAAAAAACAGTTTCACACGCTACATGTTAGCCACATTAGCATATTCGTGATAACTCCTAAACTTATTTGCATCATGTAAAAAAACTAAAGGAAACCACTAAAAGAAATGTTACTGTGACTATTCTCACACCATTCCTTGTTAGTAACACGCAAAAAACACACTACTGGCTATGTTCGAATTTACCACCCTAATCCCTAACTTTTAAAAAATGACATAATATAGTGCCCTGGATTTTAAAAGAAATTCAGACACCATACTCACTACTTTTCTTTCAATTTTTTAAAGACCGGTTACGCCGTCACCGATTTCACAAAGTGAAAATCGAATCAATACAAACAGTTCACAACGTCAATTTGTGACTCCACTGTGTTCTGATGAGGAAAATGTGGATGGTTTATCAAAAAATTCAATTTTAACACATTTATTTTTACGCAAAAATTGTTCTACTGCAATGCATTGTGGTCCATATCCGCTTATGTAGTGAGAATCAATGTGTGATAGTTTTTTGCAAAGACTAGTGCACATGATTTTGTAATTGTAGATTTGGACAGTACTTTAAAATGGCAAACGCACTATATGGTGCTTTATGTAGTAATTAGGGAAGGAATTCGCCCATAGCACCTGTGACTTAGTATACACATTAGCTGTGTTAGCAGATTTATGCTAACTCTCAAACCTTTTTCTTGAAATGCAAAAAAGATAGATACCCCTAAAACAAACATTACAGTGACTACACTAACTCCCAACCTTGATAGTAACACGAAAAAAAAACACAGTCAACACAGTACATGTTGGCCATATTAGTGTATTCACAGTAACACCTTTTTTGCAGCTCGTAAAAGGACAGACATTTAGACAAAGCGCAGTGTATCAGCTTTGGCATCACTACAACCAATATTCTTCCATATATAGCTTATAAGGCAATTGTTTCTAAAGTTTTGGGGAGTGAAAAACAAACTAGTACCAAAAAAAATAAACTTTTTGTAGAAAAGTTGGAGAATCGGGTCATGACTTGAAGGCAAAACCACTGCAGCTTTCCATGAGAAGTGGTGCAGGAAGCTGGTATTCTCTGCTCTTAACGCATTTAAGGAAAGAAAAACACAATTCTTTGATTTTAGAGCCCATTATCTCAAACGTAGGAAGTAAAAGTAGAACAGAGAGAAATGCTAGAACAGTGATCGGAAAACTTTGTCTTGTTGAGCTCTGAGCAAGTCCAGATGATGATGACTTTGGCCACTTTAAATTCACAAACATTAATCTCAGATCTGTGCATGCTACCTTACATTACGTATTTCTGCAATATGTTATCTGTTTGTTTTGACCTGAATGTTGTGCATCAACAGATTAAACCAAAGGTCATCAGTCCAGTAATCCAACCTCCTTGTGGCTCAATTTGAAATAACAGGAAGATTCAATTTTTATTGTTTTTGTGAAGAAGGAAACCTTGGTTTTTTTTAAGATATGCATGATATATTGAACAGTTATGTATGCGATCAGTTCAAGCTAAACGAATAAACTTCTGCTTCCATCATGCAACTGAAATATTCAGTTTGGTTTCAAGAAAATACAGAATCAAAAGCAACACCTGCAGTTTCAACCTTTACTTGGCACGTGTTTGACACTGAAACCTACATGTTTATCAGGAACAAGTTTGACATCCAGGCTTTATGGCAGCCGCATGCTTGCTCGTGTCTGGGTGTATCTCAGGTGTTGATGGAAGCAGCAGGAATCACTTAAATCACTCAGCGTTGTCTCTGGAGATTGGGAATCTAAATGGATGCGAGCCTCTGTCGGATCCGTGCAGACATTAACCTTCCACGCTGTTCCCTCGCCTTCTCAGATGTCTGTCCATGATGGATGACCTCTACCTCACACAATACACACAGCTCTTTCTGCTCATGCCTATTAAGAGCATATCCTTATAACCGGATTAGGAGGCAGTAATGGAAACTGGGTGAACTGGCCCCATAATCCCTTGCTGGATATCTTTTGCTCTAATCAATCTTTGTTTGGGGCGTGAGAGAGGAAGTTTGGAAATGTCATGGGCTGCAGTTTGAGAGGAGAGCGTGCACGTGTGTGATTTGAAATGTTCAATGTCATCTGTCTGATTCATTTGTCTAACTAGGAATATATTTGTATACTTGGCCATGTCGTTGAGAGAAGTCATCAGTTATGATCTGTGAAGGGTGTTGAATGTGTGCTTTGTATTGTCTGGTGCTGAAATTGTGCTGCTTCATTACTGAGTCACATCAGAAGCGTGACTCACACTCCGGGTCCTCTGTTCCTGTTACATTAACCTTGTTTTTCCTGTTTTTAGTTCAGTGGTCTCCACAGATGAAACTAGGAGACTACACTCAATATTAAAAAATAAGATTACTGTCAGAAAAAAGAAGTTGCATGAATTATACTTCAAAAATAATGTTTAATTCAAAATACAGTTTTCTTTATGTTCATATATGAAACAATTGTGGGATAAGCAAACAGCTGGTTCCACGTGCAGCAGGTTTATTTGTTCAGGCTGGAACTTAGCACAGCTTAAAGTCCAGAGAGATCAATCACGAGCATGAGATCATCCAAGAAGAGACTAGAGATGTCAGAGTCCAGGCGAGGGTTCAGGGCAGGCAGCAACAATTAGAGATAAAGCAGCATGAGGTGCAGAGAAGATCCGCTCCAGATAGAAACGCTCGGTAATGCAGGCAGGGTGGCACAAAATAATACTTCACACAGAGCAAAGCACCTGCAGGTACTTCTAATTTGGAACAAGAGAAGGGAGGGGTTGCTCAGTCCAGTTCCTACATATACAGACAATGATGCAGTAAGACGTCCCGAGGAGCCTTTTGAAAGACACATCCTGACGTGTCGCATCACGGCCCAATGTGATGTCGTAAGAGTTCAAATACCTGAACTTTTGATAAGAAGATGCATCCTGTGAACCAATCAAGGACTCAAGATTGGCCCACAATAAAAATAATAAGTGTTTTTGTTTTCGAGATACCATAGACAGACGCAGCGCTGCACAGATTGACTGGTGCATAGTGGTTAGTTTTTAACACCGACGTCACATTTACACCATCAGGAGAGAATCGCAAGAAAGGGGCGGGTTCAAAGCGCATACCCAGGCTAGAAATTAGGCCCTGCACTGACTGCAAGCCGCCTGGATGACTGCAAAGCAATGCATTGTAGGAAACGGTGTCCTGACAGTTGCTGTAGTCCGACGTGATGCTGATCAGAAATTACTGGCACTCAAAGAAGGAAATCTGTGTACTTTGGAACTTTCTACAAATAGTCAAATCAACTTCACTCAGGCAACTTTATCATTAGAAATTATTTGACGTAAAACATTTAATAATTTTATCGTTTCTACTGATAATCATTTTGGTTTCATCAGACTATTTCAACTATTTCACACTAGTACATGCATCACAAATCCCCAGTAGTTATGTGTTTTATTGTTCCCTTAAAAGTTAACTTTTATTTCAATTTATTTATTTCTCTGGGCCAGTGAACATTAAATGACCCCTGACAGGTGTTAAAACTGTCTACCAACAAAGATAAGAATATACAATAAAAACACAAATGTGGGAGAATCAATTCAAAATACCTACTGATAAAAAAATACATACATCACAAACAATTTAAATGAACATGAAGACATAATAGCATAGATCATACTGAGGGGGAGAGGTGTATTATAATTCAACTGAATATTAAAGACAGCCCAACTTCCTGTTGTGGTTTAGTCTCGCTGCAGCTCAGTGTTCACCTTCATCTCAGCCGCCTGTCCCGCCTGCAGCCGCCTGGTCGTTTTCCTTATGAACTTTATGACACTTCTTTTATTTTCAAAGAGACAATAATAAAAAGGTTTTAAACGTCATTCTTATAGTTATTTTTTCCCTCGTTGGAGTGATGTGGGAAAGCAAATTGGGTCACAGATAGATGGAAGTCCCCCTGAAAGCGGCCACCCTTCAGATGCAGCTCCTGCAGTAGATGGTAGACCTCACTGTACTGAATGAATGATCTCATCAACCCGAACACGGAGAGAAAACTTTTGTGGAATACTTTAGAATAAATAATCTTGATGTCTCATCATCATAATGTCTACCACAGTGAAGTCAATTCTTCCATGTAGCAATGAGGCTAAAAAGAGAAGCTCCTCCCACTCGTCCATATTTATGAACACATTTTTGGACCAGTGTCGAGAGAATAAAGAGTTGGTAGATGCAAATTTGACTCACAAATTGAGTTTGGTGTGAACATAGCATTAGGGTTCTCTGGACATAAGATAGAAATGAAAATAAAAAAGCTGACTTCATAAAAACAGGCATATCAGGTGGGAATAGCAAAACCTTGATCATGCTTTGATGTTTGTTGTATTTCAAAATTATTCTGTAAATCATCCAAATATGAAACCAAGACAATATAAAACCTTAATCACTGTATGGCATGACTTGTTGTTTCAGACTTAGCTCACAAATCAACTTTGAAAAGACATTGTTGAGATAGATCTGCTCAAAAATAATCTATGCTTTGCATGACATACTCACGTTTGTAATGCTTGAACATCCTCTGCAGCACTTTGCTGCAGGTATGAACTGTATCCGTAGAAACTGGTTATGAAAGTGTTTTACTTGTGTAA
>NC_050514.1:1880971-1899762 GCF_002922805.2 Oryzias melastigma
TGTTGTTTCAGACTTAGCTCACAAATCAACTTTGAAAGGACATTGTTCAGATAGAGCTGCTCAAAAATAATCTATGCTTTTCATGACATACTCACGTTTGTAATGCTTGAACATCCTCTGCAGCACTTTGCTGCAGGTATGAACTGTATCCGTAGAAACTGGTTATGAAAGTGTTTTACTTGTGTAAAATTTTACATAAAAAAATGTCAAACTAAAAAAAAAAGTACTTTTAAAATTTCAGATGTACTGACAGTTTGTGGATGAAGTACAAACGATGTCAGAGACTGAAGAGTTTGTTACATCTGTGTTATTAATTAGGACAAAACTTTAAATTCACAGAAATGGGTGAGTCAGGAACAGACGAACAAAAGAGGGCTAGCAGGTGGATTCACTTAAAAGCCACTAGAAGGCTGAGCCTCTTTTGATGTAAAACCTTCTCAGTTGGTGTTTGGATGCTGGAGGGTGCCTCCTCACATGATCCCTTTGAACAGGATCCCTCTGAATCATAGAGACCGTGTAACTGTGAAAGCTTGCTAAAATGTATGCTGTATTGAAAACATGACTTTGTTTTCCTGTGTTTAGATTCATCCACAAACATCCAGTTTGGAGACTTCTAGACTCTGATTTTCATTGCTGATTGTCATTTTTGGGTGTCTTTGTGGATATTTGCCAACATATCATTCACCTCGATCGCTGAAGCATCAACACTCACACTGTGGTTAGTGAAATCAAACTGAAAGCATCGTGTATTCACGAACAGTCCCTTGAGGTCTGGATATTTTTGTATCTTAATCCATGTTTTGTTTATTGAAGGTGAGCTCAGCCTCCAACAGCAAATTTGCAAATGTTTCTAAAACATGCCCAAATTTAATAAAAGAACATTGATTGGCCTGCAGCTGAATACTAAAATGAAATAAACTGTTATTAGATTACTAATCATCTTTTTAGACTTCCATTTTATTACTGAGCATTTTTAAGGCTTCTGACACTTTTAACCTACTAGCAAAAGAAGCACAAGCGAATGTATTCAGTGCCTAAACATGGTGTTACTTTGATATCACAGGTCAGATAATGATAAGTTAAAGGGGCATCGCTCTTTGGAGTAACAATAAAAATAAGCAAACTTTGCAATGATTTTGTAATCTCAGATATTTATTTCAATTGCAAGTTTTTAGAGTTGAGACTTAACCAAAAGCAACAGCTAAAGGCTTGATTTGCGTTTGTCACCATAGACTTGAGACTTGACTTCAACTGAAAACTTGACTTGACCTGTATGGGGAGAAACTGTGTGCGTAATTCTTGATTTGTAACTCATGCAATGCATTTTGAGCACTTGAAATTGTGTATTCACATGTTCAAAAATGACAAAATACGAAATAATGCAAAACATATTTTACACACGCACAACTTAGAATTACAGCAGCTTGTAACACACAAATCTTTGAAAAGTACACATAAAACTGTATTTACGCACAAATCTGATGTGAGACTTTTTTCACGTCTCCATGATTCGTGTGTAAACGATGCGTTTAAATGCTGCTAGAATGTTGGGTCATCAGAGTTTTCTTATTAGCTGCTTTGAGCTTAGATTTTTATTATTATTTGATCAAAAATGACATTTTCACCCTTTCTAAACACATGTGCTTGATAATTAAGAAGATAATGGGTTTGTCTGAATTCCAACCCTAACCCCTAACTATTAAAAAACTTTATGCAGGACTATCTGGTGTCCTGGATTTTAAAAGCAATTCAAACATCATGCTCACTACTTTTCTTTCTTTTATTAAAAGGGTGAAAATCTAATCAATAAAACAATTTCCTGACGTCTATTTGTGTCTCCATTGTGTTCTGATGATGAAAATATGGATGGTTTATTAAAAATTACATTGAAAATGTTCTTTTTTTCCACTAAAATAGTTCAACTGCAATGCATTTCGGTCTATATTCGCTAAGCATTGATGCACACAAGTGTTTTGCAAAGACTTCTGGGAAATTTCTAGGTTTTGGAATGGTAGGACAGCACTAGAAAATGGCGAACGTAAAGAAGGAGTTTGGACAAGGCTTGAATGTGCAATTTTAAAACAGTTTTGGGTTATTTTTGGTTGTTCACTGATGTTGAAGCAGTTTTGAGAGGGACTTGGCGTTCTGTCAAAATGTCTGTTTTTATGCAAGTTACAAACAAGGCTGGATGCCATTCTGAATATGCTAATCCAGCTAACAAGTAGCTGTGTAACGAACTGTTTTTTTTTTTTGTATGGGTTAATAACAAGGTTTGAAGTTAGCATAGTAACATTTGTATTAGCTGTATAAGTCTGTTTTTTACGTGTTTCAAATAAGGTTACAGATATTGTGAATAAGCTAACGCTTCTAATGTGGCTAACGTGTAGCATGTTTCAACCCCTAGAGTTACTGTGAACGCAGTTACTAAAGTCTGACTGACTGATGGATTTATCTCTGACTCTGTTGTCTCACTTTATACGCTTTGAATATGACAACAGTTTAAAAATAGTCCGTTCATTGATGGTGTGTCGTGTAGTGAGCACAATACGGCTCTATTTTTGTTTGTATAAAACTACAACATTAATGACAGATTTTCCCAACAATACCTCAATTTGACACCATGCAAACATCAACATTCGTTTCTACTTTTAATATTCAGTTATGATCTCAAAGTTTTTGAGGTTTTAAGGATGGAGAGTGACTTTCTGTTCAGAACTGTCAGTAAAACCTGTTTTGATCTCATGGTTCAGCTTTACATACACATTATGATCATGGTAACAGTGCTGGGATGTATTTCCAGCCTGTGGACGGTTTTGTACCTGAATCCACAGTTTCATAACTTGGATGAGAAGTGTTCACGAACAAAGGCGTGGAATTCTCAGTCAGCTGTAGCAGCGCAGTGGGCTGAAAAACTGATGAAATCCTAAACAGCAGATAGAAATCTCTTCAGGGTTATTGTAGCGGAAAGAGATTTTTATAGAAACTGAATACCAGGACACATAATCCGTCCATCCATCATTTAGGGAGGCGTGTGCCAGACCAGTCTTGCTTTTTTACAATAATGTGCATTATATAATGCTTACTTTAACTTATAATTGTCCTAAAATAACATATTGTTTTAACTTTTACAAGTAAATTGATTTCCTTAGTATTGTTAATGCGTAAAGAAGTGAGGATAAAAGCCTTAAAGGGGAAAAAAAAGATCAAAATTAAATCCAGACTTGTCAGACAGCCTACAAGGATTTTTTCAGCACTTTTGCAGCACTGGAAATGATTAATGGATTATTAGAGGCTGTGTTCACAACTACAGGAACTCAAAAGTTTTCAAAAAACACATTTTTGCCACCAAGTCTCACTTATAGAAAATTGCATTTGCTTCCCTAGTCATTGATCAAAATTAGCCTAAAGCAGAGCTCTGCAACCTTTAACACTAAAAAGATCCCTTTGTTGACCAAAACCAAAGCCGTTAAGTCCCAACTGCTTAGAAAATGTACAATTCATTTGTCGTTTTACGCCAATATGTCATTCATTTATAAAATGTAGCTTTTAAATATAACAATTATTGAATTAAAACCACATTTTGTATTTTTTTCCATATAATTGCTTTTTTTCATTGGACCACTGCAACAAGTTCCTTTCAAAATAAAATACACCCTGTGTCAAATAAGATCTTGCTGCAGATTTTCTTGAATTAAAAATGCGAGAAAGTAATTTCATTTCATTTTCATTTCATTTATTCATTTATAAAGCACCTTTCACCATCAGCCAAGGAGGCCTTGTGCTGTACACAAGAAAACACAATACATAAAAATCATAAAAACAATTAAAAAAAATGAATACATAAAGCCCTATTTAAAAAGAAATTACAATTTGCATGATAAAAAGCAGCTAGGCAGATACTATAGTGGAGGAACAGTTTAGCTTTTAAACTCTCCAAAAGTGTGACATCTCTAATAGCCAGTGGCAACTGGTTCCACAGTTTAGGAGCCAGCACAGCAAAGGCACAATCTCCCTGGAACTTGCATTTAGTTTTCTGAGCCAGTAACAAACACTGGTCCGCAGAATGCAAAGACTTAGAGGGAGAATATTTTAAAATCAGATCACAAAGGTAAGACGGTGCCGTACCTGCCAGTGATTTAAAAACAAAGACAAGAATTTTTATACAAATCGGATATTGCACTGGCAGCCAGTTCAAAGAGACCAGAACAGGTGTTATGTGATCAGACTTCTTAGCACCACATATAAATCTGGCCGCTGCATTCTGAACCAGGCTATTGAGGCCTTGGGTAACCCGGCATAAGGAGCTGCAGTAATTCAGCCTGGACAACACAAAAGCGTGGATCACTATTTCAAGGTCTGACTTGGATATGAAGGACTTAATCCTGGACAAACATTGTAACTGAAAGAAGCAGGACCTGGTTACTGCATTTATTTGAAGGTCCAGTTTCAGGGCAGCATCAAGTTTCACTCCCAAGTTAGTGACCACAGACTTTTCAAAGGGAGCGAGAGAGAGGAAGTCCAGACCATGATACTTACGCCCACCAGGGGAAAACTCAACGACTTCTGTTTTGGTCTCATTCAAGACCCAAACTGTTTAAGTCAACTTAAACATGACTTAAAGCATTTTTTAAAGCTAAAGAGCCACAATGGAGCCATATAGAGGTCCATGTGCCTCTGGAGTCTCAGGTTGCAGATCCCTGGCCTACACAGAAAAATAGTTTTCAAAATATTATATTCTGACTTTAAAAACTTAAATATTTTGGACTTATTATGGAAGATTATCAAATTTCTGTAATCTTTGCATTAAAAAAATAAATAAATAAAAAGAGGACAGAAGTTTAAGTCTATTCTGGAACACAGTCAACTGTTTTCAGCTATAATTTCTTTCCATAATGTTATTTTTATCCAGTTTTGTACAATTTAACACTAAAAACTCCATAAAGTTAAAAAAAAGAAGAATTTGGGATTTTAAATTTCTGACATACTTCTTGTTTTCTTGCTTCCACAGTCCAATATTCTATCATTCAACAGGATAACTTTCTTCTTTTCGTGTAGCTGCTGTTCTAACAAATAAACTTCAGATAAAAACATTTGAAAGAAAATCTATCTGTTCTTTCAGAGCCCGTGAAGCTCTTTTCTTTCCATCCAGTTCTAATTATGATTCTACAAACAGCACCATGAAGCGGTAACCACATCTGCTTTTCGTTTTTTCTACGTCCAATCGAGTGTGTGGATGAGACGCAGTTGGATGGATTCTGACAGGAGCCGTTGAAGATGGATGGCATTCTCCGTCAGATGAGATTTGAACTTCTCCTGATGTGTCTCTTCCATGTTTTAGTTAAATTGCTTTCCTTCATCAGAAGTCCTACAGAAATGAACACAAAAACAACAAGAAACCATGTTTTTACGGAGCTTCAACATCCACATGAATCCTCACCTTGTAGTGAAAATCACACAGGACAAACCGCATGAAAATGTGTTAAATAAAAGCTATGTTTTCACATGATCTCTACTTTTCTCCAAATAAATCACTTTAAAGTTAGTTTTTTTTTTTTTTTAAGCAGGTCAATCTAAAATTTGGAGGAAAAGCAGCAGGTTTCAGTTCAGGGATGGCGACGGCTTTTTTTCTTGGTCGAATTGTTATTTCTGCTGACCACACATAACCACAGAATTGTTTGATAAAAATCTCCTTTCCTTTTATTCAATTTGTGAGTGAGCAGCACCATCCTTCACAGACGACGGAGCATTTTTGTTGGTCAGCAGGGACAGCTTTCCTGAGGTTAAGAACGAGACAAAAGGAGTAAAGCTGGCGGCCTCCACCCCCTACAGCCAGCCACCTTCAGCACTATTGGAATTTTGCTAAAAAATGCTGAGTTTAAGGGGGAGATGTGAAAAGACCTTAAAACTAAAGACGCAGCATATTCTTTGGGCTCTGTCCAAAGTAACTTCTTACTGATTTTTTAATGTGGTTTTACCTTTGACAACCCTTTAAGTACCTTACTGTTAACAGTTTTCATTTTGTAAAGATATATGCTAAAACATTTATGAAATTCAGAAATCAAGCTGCAACACCCACGGACGATCATTCAGGGACAATCTTACAAACAGGGATATTACACAGCATCAGCGGCTGCTTCCAGTGAGCTCTAGAAGCATTAAGTTGGAGTTGGGTCAGAGACTGAGGTCATGCAATAAGGCTGTGCTCCTGCGTGACATTCTAGTTCATCCCAGGAGGGATAAAAGGGTCGAAGGAGGGGCTGTTTGAGAGGAATTGCTCTTGTGCAAAACTGTTTTATGATAAAATGTATACGGCTCTAGAGTCAGAAGCCCGGCGTTATTAAAAGACGCACTCCCATGAACATGCTGTTTTTAACATGTTCTTGTGGCATTTTTTTTATGATGGAGGACATATATTAGAAAATTAAGCTTAAAATGGCTTTTCTGATTATTTCTTTATTCAAATCATGAATTGGGAGTAGTTAAAAAAATGTAGTTTGAAATAGATCGTAATTGTGATGTAGAAAATACATCAAGCTCCCTGCTCTGCTCCATTCTGATGCTTTCACTAGTAGATGACTAAATCCATGAACATCTTCGTTTTCCTCGTCTGAGCTGGAATCTGGATCAAAACTGTACGCCTGGATAGATCTAAAGGGGCATTCACAACAAAACCAATTTACGTGACAAATTTGCTTCCCTGTCCCTCTTTCGTCGTCCTACGAATTCACTGCTCGTGGCCTGTCAAAAATGTGTTCCTGAGCTTGACACCGCGGCCGCATGTGGGAGGAGCTTCCAGGTAATGCTTTTTGGATGATCTCTATAAAGAACGGTGTCTGTGGATATCTCAATTAGAATGTGTGGAAGACACGGATGATGTTGAGAAATCAGGTTTATTCACTGTGAAGAGTTTTACAAAAACAATGACAGTCATGTCTCCATGCTTGGGTTTATATGAGTATTATTAAAAAAAATTCCTGGTACAGGGGGCTGTGTTTGTATGACAGCTACTTCTGCTGTGTTTCTGTGTCTCTGCGGCTGAGCTTTTAGACTCACTGACCCGACGGGGAAAGATAAAATTAGGATACCTTTTTCCTTTTTCTTTAATGTCTTGATGAGACCTGAGCTGGCAGCCTCAGCACCGCACAGCGGCTCTCTGTCTGCCAGCATATTGAGCGAGTGAACTCCACCACGGGAGCTAAAGCCGGCGATCTGTCCAGAGTCTATCCCGCCTTATATAGATAGAATTAGATGGAATTTCAGGACAAAAATGCTCGCCTTGGATTAATATTCTACCCGCTGACTGAGTCACTAAAAAACGTCACGTGCACAAAGCTGAATTCCTGATTGGCAGAAGCAATGCAGCGACCTGTAAAACTTCAGATATTTAAATTGAGGCTGCACCGCCCTATTTACGCCTTGTCGCTCAAATCAAGCTGCTGCTAGACCTTCGCGCCGCACCCGTCGCTCAAATCGGACCTCGGGACTTAGGATTGCCTCACGTCATGACTGTTCCGTTGACTTAACATTGAAACTGGCCGCCTCCGCCGCGTGAATCGCGTTCGGTGTGAATGCACCTTAAAACGTGATTCGCATGGCGGAAGCTATTCTTTGACTTCTTTACGTAAATTTACAAGATTTAATGTCGTAAACTTACAAGGAAAACTGAGTAAAATACAAGGAAGTATTTTGGTGGCCGTAATACTCTGTTATACAAACTTCCTGGTAATTTTTCCTCAACTAAACAAAACAACAAAAATATATTTAACGTAGCAGCCAGGCTTACAGAGGGTGAAATGTGTTTCCGGTGCATCCATACAAAATCAGAACTGAAGTTCTTCAGCAGAATTAGTAACAGTAATCAGATTACTCGTCTTTTACTGTTAGAAACAGTGGATCATATATATATATATTTTACCCATATATATATATATTAAAAAGTAATGAGTTACACCTTGAGAAAACAGAAAATGCAATGAACATGTGATAAAAAGGTGAAGACAAGCGAGCATGTTGCAATAAGCGACTGAAGACGGTGAGAGCTTAAACAGCTAATTAACAAAAAGGAAACAGCTGTGGAGGGATCTAACTGGTGTGGAAACACAAATGAACACAAACTGAAAACAAAAGGAGGAGATAAACCAAGAAAATTAGTCACATGTTACTATTTCTACACTATTCTCATCCTGAATAAAAAGGACATTCCTCACCCAGAGGATTTTTATTCTTTTTTTTTAGAAGAAAACTCCCACTAAATCGATTGTCAAGTGACAGTGCACTACAAATGATTCACCTCAAAAATTCATGTAGTTGTTCTCGATCTTCCGTTATAATTTTATTGATGAACAGATTGTAGTTTTAGGTTTGATTTGATGAAGAAACAGTTGAAAAAGGTCATCCAAAAGCAACAAACAAACAAACAAACCTATTACAGACGAAGCAACTGAGTTGTCCCTAGAATCACTGAACCCAGTTCCAGAGATGTGCAATCTATCGTATTTACCTCACAGCAAGAAGGCCCCGGTTCAAATCCCGGCTGGAGGATCTTAAAAACATCAACTGGGACCTTTGGAGTTTGCATGTTCTCTCCGTGCATGCGTGGGTTTTCACCGGGGACTCCGGCTTCCTCCCACCGTCCAAAAACATGCTTCATAGGTTAATCGGTGACTCTAAATTGTCCCTAGGTGTGAATGTGAGAGTGAATGGGTGTGTGATTGAGGCCCTGAGACAGACTGGCGACCTGTCCAGGGTGAACCCCGCCTTCGCCCATCAGTAGCCGGGATAGGCTCCGGCACCTCTGCGACCTCGAAAGGGACAAAGCGGTCAAGAAGATGGATGGATGGATGGACTTTTTTTGTAACTACTCAGTACTTACATGGTACTTCCTGCGTATTTATGAAGTACTATTTGGTTCATAATTATGTGGTATCTACTCATGTGAACATACCCAGAATCTATTACTGCAAATACCATGTAGTAGAGTTTAAATGGGTCTGACTTTCTTTTAGTCCCGTTTCATTGCACTTAATAGAACAGAATAGAATAGAACAGAACAGAATTCAATTTTATTGGCATTGCACGTGTCTCAAGTAAACAGCAACAAAGTGCAGTTTCTATCCATCCAGAATGCTTCCTATATATATAAAGCTATATATACAATGTGCATGGTAGAATAAATAGCACATTAACAAGTATTTACAGTATGAAAAATGTATGGTTAAAAATTCCAACAGTTAAAGTGCAGGTAGTGTTAGTGGTGATTCAGTCCATGTGTTATTGCTGTGCTCTGATGTATCGAGCTAGCAAGCTCCTCTGTATTGAGCTAGCAAGGTCTTCGTTAAAAGCAGCTGGTTAGCTTAGGGACCCAGACCACTGAGTCCCCACCTAAGCCATTGTAGGCAAGCACAGATGGGGCCACCATGGAACCTGCAGGACGAACCCAACTGGGGCCCATACAGCCCAAAGGTAAATCATATGGGGCCCACATTGAAATGTTCATTGGGGATGATTAAATCTACATCCACTGATTCATTGTTGGGGATTGGCCGCTTTCTGATCTTCAATCAGTTTCCAACATCCATCTTGTAAAGAATGTAGAGACTGACATGGGAACATTTTTACCCAGCTGAAGTTAGACGTCTATCAGCTTCTAGTCTATCTTTGACTTTTAAATGGTCATATTCATCCACCGCCATGACAGGCTCTCCGCCTGTCTAATGGATATTTTATCAATGTTAACCTGTCTCGCACACTCTGGGCAGGAGCCTGGAGCTGGTGAGCCAATCCAGAAATCTTGGTCACTTCCTTAAAATTATGATTATTTAATAAAATTATTATTTATTGATGCTTCAGTCGAGGTTTTAATCAAATAAATAGTTAAAACATTCTTGTCTGTTTTTATTAGCACATTTTGTCATGTATGCAAATCCTTCCAGGGTGTGAATAGATCTCATACTGGACCAGGGAGTTTGAGGTTTGATGAGGCAAACAGAGGCTACAAAAAGGTTTAGCCTGGCTCCGGTTTTTCTCCTGAGAGTGAATGAGCCTGTCATGAAGGTATCACCTCTCAGCAACAGTTGAAGGCCTTTGTTAAACTCCTGACAGCTGTGAAAGCTGAGACATTTAAGACTGAAGCCCATATGAACTGTTTTTTCCATCATCTTCACTCTTCAAACTTTTTTTTCTTGGACTCACAATTCTTAACTGAGTGTTAGAGAGTAATTGATCCAGACTCTTCACTGTCAGACATGCAGAATGCCAATTCTATTGTCATGAGAATAGATGGTTTTATGTTCTATTCTCTTCCATTTACCAGCGGAAATCAGGAGTTTGGTTTCATGATTTATGCAGACATTTCTTCTAGTGTAGAATAAGATTAGAAATAGCTTTTTTAAAATCATTTTGTGTTTTGGGTTAAGGTTTTGGAACAATACCAGCTTTTCCTGAGGATAACAAAAATTGTAAAAGTGTGTGTGAGTGGATTTATTTGATTTCTTCTGCTAGACAAAAAAAGGAGAGAGGCAAAAGGTTCTGAGTTACTCACAGCATAGAACTTTACCACTGAAGAACACTAATTCACACAGAATGTCAAAGCATAAAGCTGGGTTCACACCGCACGTGGAAGTGGAGTTCCTGTGGAATCACTTCACCTCCAGTCTACACTCGAAGCGTAATTTTTTGCGTCGGTTGACAGGCACTTCTGCTCAGCTGTGGTTATTTAAAGCTTCAACATTTAATTTAACATCGTCCATCTTGACTTGACGCCAACTGCTCTCTGACTCTCTCTGTTGATAGTGTTTCTAGAAATCCCCTGGAAAACCTATGATTTCCGGGTCATTTTTCATACAATAAGAATGATAACACAAAAACCTTTTTTCCACTCATAGTTAGTAGTTGGGTGAAAATATTTACAGTCAAACATATTTTTACTCTTTTTAAATCAAAATGACAAAACCAGTGTAAGAACCTTCAGGGAGGACAGCTGAACTTGAAAGGAACCTTCAGGAAGGACAAATGAACAGAACTTGGACAAAAAACTTCATCAGGGATTGAAAGGATCTGGACACCCAAACTCCAGGACAGAACCCTTTATGTTTAATACTGTGTTTGTTTGGTCAAAACAATCAATTGATTCTTTTACTGGGTTGCTGTGTTTTAATTCACACACTCTGGGCTTTTCAAAACGAACATCTCTTCTGTAGTCAGAGCGCCTTGTCCTAAACACGCGTTACACCAAGGAACTGAGAAAGTCAGCAGTGATCAAACTCTGACCAAGAAGTAGAAAGTGAGGAGTTGTGTTGAAACCCAACAATGATTGGAAACATTTCTGCCAGAGTCATCATGCAAATAAAGATTCACAAATGACTTCAGCTGTGATCCAGGACTCTGAAAAACTGTGGTGTGGATGTCTGAAGATGTAAAAAGGAGGAACGTGAAGAAAAATGGGCTGCATGGTCGAGTCACCAGAAGAAAGAATTTTTTTGGTGCAAATGCCACAAAAGAGCTTTTTTTAAGCTGCAATGACTGAATTTCTCCTTCCTGAGATTAATGGGGACTCTTACTCTGGTGTAGATCACCAGATTCAGGGATTTCTACCATGTAGGTCAACACAGCAGTGGAGGTTGTTGTTAACCCAAACACAACTGATCAGACATGAAAGTTCTGTTTGTGTTTGATGTGGTTTGGGTCTATCCCGGTGACCTTTATGGCGAAACCCTCTGCATTTATCCGGACTTGGGACCGGCACAAAGAGACACTGGTTTGGGCCTCCTTGTGGTTGCATTATTTCGCCAAAAAATGTCATTTGACGAAACCAAATGACATTTTTTGTTTTAGTTTTGTCCTTGCTTTCTCTGGAGCAGGGACTTCTTCTGCAGCAGTTCTGGCTGGAGCCTGAAGAGGGCGCCTCAAAGTAGCAATGTGAGCTTCATGTGCACTTTGAGGCGTTCTCTATCAGAGCTAAGCTCTCAGCCAGAACTGCTGCAGGTTTTGGGTGACGGCGGTACTAGAAGCTGTTAAAGCAGGTAGAACTGTGGTAAGCCTTTTTAATATTTGATTGATATCTTTGATATCAGGCTGTTTTAAGCCTAATGCCAAAAGAGAAAAATGATAATAAAAAGGAAAGTAAAAAATAAATAACTAAAGTATAAAAATGGGAATAAAAAAAGAACAGGCTTGTCTTTTTAGCACGTGTGTTTCTGTACACGTTTCCTTTCATTGTGTTTCTACACGCGTTTTTTTTTTTTTTCTTTTTGTATGTGTAGCCGGTCGCTCTCTTGCTGCTTGACAGCGCCGGCCAGATTTGTCTGCGTTGTGTTTTTAAGAAACGAGTCTCACACAGGGATTGCCACAAAAACTGAGGGTTTACTGTGAAAACACATACAGCACACAAAAAAACACTTCTGATCTCACTGTCTGCACAACCTCCTCTCGGCCGTTCCCCCAGAGACTGAATTGTGCATATTTCAAAATTACATTAAATAAAATTTACAGTGTGATCATATAGTTTAAAGTCTTTAACATTTTTTTTTCAGCAAATGGCATATTTATATTTTTTTAAATCACAAAATATTGAAGTAAATAACAAAACTGTACATTACAATATACTGAAAGTAAATATGAATAAAATAAGAAAAAGCAAAGGATAATAAAATATTTCTATCCAAAATAAATGCTCACATACCTGTGAAAACACATACAGCACACACACACAAAAAAAAATCACTTCTGGTCTCACTGTCTGCACAACCTAAAAGGAGGCAGAGAAAAATCACGACGGGCACGTGAGACCACGCATGCTAGCACGAGCACTGCCGCTAGCACTAGCTGACTTCAAAGTGCTGCATTTACATGAAAAAAATACATTTCCCAAAACTAACTAGAATAAAAACAGTGTAAATAACATTTTGACCGATTATCAATACAGTTTCACTTTTAAAACTTAATGTAAACTTTATTATTTTTTCTAATATAGCAAGAGCAAAGCCTGCAGCTTACCTCCTCTCGGCCGTTCCCCCAGAGACTGAAGGGAATGCCGCGAGCAGACAGGAAGTAGCGCAACTACCAAAATAAATGTCTGTGCCCAGAACGTTCTCAGATTAAGAAAATAAAGATAGAAAATCAGATTTTGGTAAAATTAATAAAATAAAGACCACATGGGCTACATATGCTAGTCTTAAGAACACACAAATATTTCAGGTTTTTACTTCTTTAAGCAAAACAACCTGCGAAAAAAATGTACAAAGGCGGAGCTCTTCGCATGTTTTTCTTTAGGCTCTTTGACTTTTTCCGCCTTTTTCTTATTTTTTTCTCTTTTCTTTGCCTTTTTCTTATCCTGTTTTTTCTCTTTCTCTGGTTTCTTTGGAATATCCTCTTGGATATTTTGCAGCTGTGGTTCAAAGTCTTTGACTACGATCTCAATTTGAGTTTCTCTTTCCTCAAACTGTTTGTCTGTTTCCTCAAAGACCAGCACAGTTTTTTCATCTTCCATGTCCACCTTTTCCTCCATCACTACATTTTCCTCCACAGCTTCATTTTCCTCCACAGCTTCATTTTCCTCCATAACTTTATTTTCCTCCATCACTTCATCTTCTTCTATCCATTCATCTTCTATTATCACATCATAATCGTTCATGTTCAAACATTCATCTTCTTCTATCCATTCATCTTCTACTATCACATCATCTTCCTCCATGTTCAAGCATTGGTTTGTATTCTCTTCTAACTGTCTGATCTTGTCCTTCAGTTCATCCACATGATCTTCCAGGTAAAAGAGGCTTTCTTTCAGCTTCTCTGAGGTTTTGATCTCCTCAAACAGCTGGTTGCTCAACCGGATCCTCTCGTTTTCAGTGAGCTGGATCTGCTTGCTCATTCGATTAATGATGTTTTGTAGTTGGGAAGCTTGTTGGAGCATCTTCTTTAGCTGATTGTTTTCTTTTCTAAGCTTCTGCACTTCCAGAGTCAGCTTACTGTTTCCCTCTTTAAACTTTTGTGTGACGGATTCACAAGTTTCATGCGTTTTTCTGAGCTCCTCCATGTCTGCCAGCTGTGTGTGGGTTAGATTCTGGGGAGCTGCTTGCAGCTGTGTCTTCAGTTGATGGTTCTCATTTTGGAAGTGTTGGACTTTCAGAATCAGCGTGGAGTTTATATCTTTATACTTTTCTATCTGTCTCTGGCTCTCATCAACTAATTTCTTCATCAAATCCACCTTCTGATCCTGCTTTCTTTCATTTTGGAGAGTCTGAACTTCTTCCCGCATCTTTTGCAGCTTTTCTTTGGTTGCATTAAAAGATGTTTGGTCAGAAGAGAACATTTGATGTTTTTTGATCAGATCTTGGTTTTGACCACGGAGTTGTTGATTGTGTTTCTGCAGGTTGTTGATCTTTTCCTGCAGTTTCTGACGTTCCAATCTGCGGGCTGCTTCTGCCGTCTGCATCTTTTCGGCGTCCGCTGCTGTCAGTTGGATCAGCCAGGTTTTCTCTTCCTGCGCCCGTCTGATCTGATCTCTAAGCTCGGAGATGATCGAGTCTGGATGGGCGAGGTTCTGCCTCTCAGTTGGGTTTTCTTGAGGGAAATCGTCCTGTGGCTGCACTGGTGGATTATACCTGGATGGATTGGGATCATTGTGTCCCTGAGTATAATGTCTGGGAGCACGTTTGGGGGCTCCGACACCGTGGTTCTGCCGAAAGTTCTGTTTGCGTCCGCCGTAATAAGCCATTGCTTCAGAGATGAAATGTGAACTATTGCGTGCTCTTCGTTAAAAGGGCGTCAATATTCGCAGATGTGATCCTGAACAAGGGCTCTGAGTGGCTCTACACCGCTGGGAGTCGCTGACAAATGAATTTCAGCCGTGCAGCCGCTATTTATAAGTTTCTGATCAAAGACCATGACATCACAGTGATGTCGTACGTCATCACCTCCCTTGAATAACAGGCCATGACATGACAGTGATGTCACGGTTGTTGGTATTACGATGACATCACAAAGGTGTCAGGGTCTTTGATCATAAAATTGCATCATATGAAAGGAATGTTCCAGAGTTGTCATGGCAACGAGCAAACAGAGTGAGACGCAGGTCTGCGTTCTTCTTTGTCATTGAAAATATATGGACCTGCATTTGGCTCAAACAAAATCTCATATTTTTTGAACCGTTTTCCTCAGAGTAAAAGTAAAAACACCGTCAGAATCCAGAATTGTTGGTCTAAATCTAGTGCGATTTTCATCTTTTTGTTTTCAGGTAAACAGAAGTACTCGCAAGTTCAGTGACGCAGGTGAAGTTAGCGTCTGTGTTCAGACGCTCCGAAATATCCTAATAATCGTGGAGGATAATTATCGCTTTTAACATCTATCAGAAGTATATGGACTGGTATCGGACATTCTTCAGCCGTGGGGAATGGGGGGTGAGGTGGAGACGGGGTTTCTCCGTATTCGCAGATTTGACATATTCAGTCTCCGGTCCCTAAATCACACGAATCAGCGAGGAATACAGTGTAGTCTGTTTAGATCCAAAAATATGATCACATTTGTCAATACCCACCGGGTTTTATGAGGTTCCGGTGTCAAAGCGGTTCTTTGGTTTTGGTTCCCAATCAGTGCCAATTTTGGTACTTCAGTAATAAAAATAATTCCTGCATCTTCTCAAATCAACACATTTTCATTCCCAAGTCACATATTGACGCATGGTTAAGGCCTCCGTGTCAAAAACTGATCATCATTTTTTGACGTACTGGCTTTTCGTATTCAATTAGAGCTCCACAACTTTCGAGCTGCAAACAAATGGCCCCTCCCCTCTTTTGCGCAAACTGGCAGTGTGCCAGTTTTGCCGCACGGCAAATTCACTGCCTTCTCCCTGTCAAAAATGTGATCCTGAGCTTGTCTGAGGAGTTACTGGGGAATTAATGTCACTCGGGGGATGTTTGGATAACAGCAGCTTCCGCTGTATTTGTGTTTGTAGGCTGTTCTGCATTAACCCAAGAAGAGGAAAATTTGGACCTTTTTGACAAACATTAATAAAACATCTCAGTCTGGAGAGCTGAACACAGCACCTGTCTCCTCCCGGCGTGTGGAGCGGGCGAGCTCCACTGAAGTCCAAGGGCTGTCTTTCTTCATCCAGAGAGCCGCCGCGCTGTTACAGGTCAAAAACGTTCGTATTGGATCAGTATTTCTATCCACTGATTGGGTCACTGAAAACGTCACGTGCCCAAAGCTGAGTCCTTGATTAGCTGATGCGACCTGTCAAACTTCTGTGATCTGATGTGAAATGCAGCCAGACATTTGAGTGCTGCTCGATCTCGTGCTCGCCCCATCAGCGGTCCTATATGAGCCCACCCACTATCACAGGAAAGGCAAAGGGATTGGCTTGAACTTCAAAGTTCTGAATGGATTAGAAGATTGACATGTGCAAAGACCAATAGACCTTCAATGAAACTAAGCGCCGAAATGCAGCACCGTTTGCATTCTTACTTGGAACCAAATTTCGGTGCCCAACCTTAGTCAATAGTAGTATTTTATTGTAAAAAATTGGTTATATTTTAAAAATGTACTGGATTTTCTTGTGTGTCTTAGGCCCAATCCAAATTCTTCCCTTCTCCCTTCCCCTTCATTTAACCCTGCAAACAGAGGGTTATGAAAAAATTGTGTCTAATATTTCAGATGTGACATTCATTTGATGACGTCATCAATAATCGCCGGACCGCCAGCATTAGAGCGAAGCTTCCAGCGCTTGAATATACATAACAACAGCGGTCTTATAATAAGAAGTCATTCCTTACATTTAAATATAACCTCTGTGGTTCAGAACACACCCACGTGAAGAAAAGCTCTTCTCAACGCGACGTGGTTTATCCTCATGACGGGGGACTTTGGACCCCTCCGTTTGGAGGGTGAATTTTAAAAAATAATAAATCCAGACACAACTTGCACTTTAAACTGTCACTTCAAATTAAGGGGAATAGAGAGGGGAAGAATTCAGATTGGGTCTTAATGTAACGTCCTGCCAGGATAGACGGCTCACGTAAAAAATAGACCAGACAGCAAAACAATTGCTGCACGGTGCGGGGCGGCCGCGGCGCTCTGCGTGTGGTATAAACCACACCATAGGTTAAGAAGGGCGTCAAACGGAAGCGGCCTCCGCTCCACGGCGCTTCCATGTGTGGTGTGAACCTGGCATAACTGTCAATTTGAATTCACGTTCAAATTGTGACTTTATCTTATTTTGCCATGTTGTATTTACAACACAAAATGAGGCTGCTCAGAGGCTGCACATGGGACGTTCATGGACATGTCAACATGACAACGATCCAAGACACAAGGCCAAGTCCTCCTGTCATTGGTTCCAGCAGAATAAGGTGAATGTTCTTGAGTGTCCGTCTCAGTCTCCTGACCTCAGTATTTTTGAGCCACTCTGGGGAGATTTCAAACAGGCAGTTCAAGCAAGACAGCTTTAAAATTTGAGGTTTTTAAACAAGAAGAATGCTGTACTATGAGAGAAAATAAAGAACCTCAGCCACGACCACAAGAGTCTTAAAGCTGTTATTAATGCAAAAGGAGGAGATACAAGGTATTAAGAACTGGGATACATCAACTTTTGAACAGGGACATTTGGGAACATTCTGTTGTCTTTATAACATAAAAAGAGTAAATAGAATTTTTTGTGACAATATGGCTTCAGCCAACCACTATTATTAGAAACCAAAATTTTCTCTTAAAAGATGACCAAGAGAGGTATGTAAACCTATGAGGAGACAGTACAAGTACATCCCACTTGCCATTAGCCATTTCTTCCTGTAGGGGGCCTCTGTCTCCTCCCAGAATCCTTCTCCATTGGGGAGGAGTTCTATTTATTCCTTCCCTTTATTGCCGTCCATTGGACTTCTTGGAGTACTGTTCAGACGCCTTCAGGGTGGCCTTGGACCGCCTCTAAAGATGATGTTGGGTGGTGTTTATGACTCTCCAGTGATGGCACCCTGTTCCTGTGGAGTGGGTGGGGCATTGAAAAAATTAAAGGTATATTTTTTTAGAAGTTTGAACTGCATTCTGATCATGAATCCAGTTAAGTAAATAGTCAAAACCATTTGGGTATCACATTAACCTTGCAGCGTCAATTCCTAATTAAAATCTATTTTTACTTGCCTCCAGAGTACTTGGAAATAAAATTAATTGGAAAGAAATTCTAGTTAAGCACGAGGATTTAAATTCTTTTTTTTTTCTTTTTTGCCTCAGGGAGATAAAGATACTGTAACAAATTCATAGAGAACATCCTGAAGCCATCATTCTTTTAGCATCTGTCTTTATTGAAAGATGATTCTTTTGAGCTGCTTTTGGATTCAAATGAGTGACCATCGCCTTCATTTTTCATCTGTGATTCTCATACTCGCCTTCTTCTTTTCCAACCTTTTCTCAGACACCAAGAGTCAGCATGCTGGACCATCCTGAAACATCACCCTTGTCTTTAGTTATTTCATTGCCAAATTGCTCTAAAAAGTAAAAATGAAGAAAAAGATTTAACATGCATTAATTTCACTTTTTGGGTGAAATTGTTTCTTAACTTTGGTCTATGTATCTATCTTTATGCTTCACAGATTTTGACATTTTTGTGCTTTCCTTTTAGCTGCTCTTTTCCGGGAACATCACAATGAATTACCATGAAGGTACATGATATTTGGTCTTATGGCAGATGTTCCTCTAACCTAATGAAAAAAAAAAAAAGTATAAAATGACAATTTTTAGACCACGCCGGTGCTTGTTATTGTGGAAAGGATTTCTACCATGTAGGTCAACACAGCAGTGGAGGTTGT
>NC_050514.1:1901088-1905660 GCF_002922805.2 Oryzias melastigma
ATTAACCTTGCAGCGTCAATTCCTAATTAAAATCTATTTTTACTTGCCTCCAGAGTACTTGGAAATAAAATTAATTGGAAAGAAATTCCAGCACGAGGATTTAAATTCTTTTTTTTTTCTTTTTGGCCTCAGGGAGATAAAGATACTGTAACAAATTCATAGAGAACATCTTGAAGCCATCATTCTTTTAGCATCTGTCTTTATTGAAAGATGATTATTTTGAGCTGCTTTTGGATTCAAATGAGTGACCATCGCCTTCATTTTTCTTCTGTGATTCTCATACTCGAAGAAAAAGAAAGATTTAATATGCACTCAATTTCACTTTTTGGGTGAAATTGTTTCTTAACTTTGGTCCGCTTCAGCCGGAGAGCCACGTCTGGATATTTAAACCTCCTTGAGATTTAAAGACGTTAAGGCTGAAAGGCTCCTACTGAACTGAACTGAACTGAAAGAAGTTCATATTTTTCAACTGGAAGAACATTTTAAAGCCGATGTGTTTATGCTTCACAGATTTTGACATTTATGTGCTTTCCTTTTAGCTGCTCTTTTTAGGGAGCATCGCAATGAATCACCATGCAGGTACTTGATATTTGATTCATGTGATTCAAATCATGATTTAAGATTTACGCGGCTTAACCAAAACCGAAAGAATTTCCGCATTTTGGTGTTTCGTTTCATTGAAGATTTACTTCTCTTAGGACATGTCAAACACTTTGACTCTCTTCAGTACGTTGAAGTTCTAGCCAATCTTTCTGCCTTTCCTGTGATAGTGGGCGGGCTCATATAAGGCCGCTGACGGGGCGAGCACGAGGTCTGACTGCATTTCACACACCAGCTGCATCGGTGCGCATTCAAGCAGCCACTTTAAATGAAAAGTCTATGCAAACGAGCAGAATTTCTGACATCTGAGAACATTTGCATAGACTTTTCATTGAAAGTGCCCGCTTGAAAGCGCTGGCAGCCTGCTCGGGTCTCCTGAACTGTAATATTTTTCATGTTTTTGTTGAGACAATAATAAAAAAGGTCCCCTTTTTCTCCCCCTTCTTGGGTTAATGCAGCCTTCAAACTCAGTCACAGAGATCCAGAAACAACGGAAGCAGCTGTCATCCAGACACACCTCCCGAGAGAGACAGAAGCCCCAGTAAGAGAAAATCTTTGAGGGATTTCTTTATTTGTTTTTGTTGATTTTTGTAGAATTCCTCAAAATAAATAAACCTGATTTCTGTGTCTTTCATTCATTGTAAGTGTGACATTCATAGACATCCACGGCGTCCAGCTCTGGATCACGTTTGATAGACGACGAGCAGCAAATTTGCTAAGCGGCCAAAGAGTGGTGGGCCACTGGTTTGCAGCGCAGAGGTTGTGGAGCTCTGATTTAATGGGAACAGCCAGCACATAACCCCCCCCAAAAAAAAAACAAAAAAAAAAAAAACAACAAAACCCAAAATGTCTGTTTTTGACGCAGAGGTCTTAACCATGCGTCAATAGGTGACATCTTTGGAATGTTGATTTGGAAAGATGTAGGCATTATTTTTTATAAGTAAAATTTGCACCAAATAGGATCCAAATAAAAAAATCAGCTTTTTCACCGGAACCGAATAAAACCAAATCACTGCCCAACCCTACTTGGAAATGGAAACACTTGAAAGTACCACAGTGTGGTTGTTGCATTTGGCAATACTTGGTGATCCCAAAAAAGTCCCACGCCCTAAAATAAACCTGGTCCAGCTCTGTCTGTCAATCAATTCATCAATCAATCAATGTAACACTTTTCCTCAACATTCTGTTGAACACTAGGTACTGAGCATTGGCTAAAATTTAAGGAAGCACTGCATACATTAAACGATAGACAAGGAAAAACATAAAATGATAACCAATAAAAGCTATAAAATACTTGAAAGTGCAACACATCAATAAATAAGTTATTAATTGATTAAGTAAAAGCTAAGTTGAAAAGATTTGTCTTGAATTTAAAGATCTCCACAGAGGCAGAGACCCTCAGATCTTCAGGTGAGCTATTCCCCAAATGAGGACCACAATACTGAAAAGATGGTGATCAGGTTAGATCAGGGATCCCCAAACCTTTTCTTATGAGGGCCACATAACTTTTTTCTTCACTGATGTGGGGCCGGGGTCAGTTTTTAACAGAAAATTACTTTTTCTGTTTGATAAAAAACAGAAAAACTTTTTTCTGTTAGCCGTTTTGTCTACGACTGATGCTAACAGTGTTTTCTGTTAGCATCAGTCGCAGGGTGTATATGAACATAAACATTTATGGTGAAAGGTGAACTGCGATAGGGAACACAGTACTCTGTTCTTTTTGAGTGTGGGGGTTGGGGTTTTAAGATAAGGATACAGGCTGCAGAAGGGGGGAATAAAATGTCACATTCTTTTTAAATCTTATTCTCAAAGATAGATTGGAGGGAAAAAATTGTGCATTTCTGATATTGTTCAGGGCCAGGCCAGATGTGGAGGAGGGCCGGATCCAGCCTGCAGGCTGTAGTTTGGGGACCCTGGGTTAGATTCAGATTCATTATTTGTGGAGGTGCATCAAAAGCACAACAAAATAGCGTCTAGATGTCACAGTAATAAAAAGATCACATAGACAGGTTAAAAACTGATCGATGAGTCGATTTAGCAGCCAAGGACATACATTTTCAAGTGCATTAAAAATGTCTTTTTTTTCAATTCCAACAGACTTATCCCCACAGGCATTAGCCAAAAATTGGTCAGGTAAGGCTTTATAACTAAGGCATGTTCACATTGAGCTCAGATATCCGCAATACTCATTCAAATGTCTACTTCCAATGAAAAGTCTATGTAAACGTGTGCATATACGTGTCTCAAGATTCCACGTTCAAAAGTCTTGGCTCCACGAGTTGCTATGCACGTTTTTTAGTCTGTTTTCAGGCTTCACATACAAAAACCTGCAGCCATTGAACATGTGTAGAAAATTAAACCAGTTAAACTTTGACCAATTGGGGACTTGGATTTGGTAATGTCATTATGGTAACAGAGCTGTGAAAGAAAAATTCTGGAGCAAGTTTCACGAGATTTGCGACCTGCGTTCAGTGCATTCTTAAACATGCATCACATTCTTGGAATGAACGTAGCATTAGACACCAACATTATAACTTTTCAGGCAGGAGGTGGCGAAGCACATAATGACTTGACAGTTTTTATGCTTGTTGTGACATTAAATAACATCAATGCAAAAGATCTACTTCTCTTGAGTATTTTCTCACATTTGTTCCAATCTGCATCAGAGATCACTTTTCCTATGTAGAAACATTTAGCAAACAGGTGTGGACAAATCCACATCCTGATGACACAGCATCAATATTAATGTTATTAGGAGTGTCTGAGGATAGTAATATTAAAATGCCACTATAACAGCACTCACCTTTAACTTAAGCTTGGTGGTTTGTTTTTCTAATTCGTCATGATCAACATCAAAAACATGAGGCAAATTAGTGTCAATAATTAATGTAAAAAAAAAAATTAGGTATAAAATGCCAAGCATTTTACCCCTATTATCTATTTATTTTTCATAGGATTGCTCAATTAAAAAGCTACCATGCAGTGTGTTTACTCTATTCATTTATTCAATCAAAAGGAATTTATTCTCTGTGATTTTTGTCCTGGCCTCATATAGGTGTCACAAAAACGACTGGAATTCGGGCTTTGCTCTGTGAACCACCAACACTTTTCAGCCCCCATGATAAATGCTGCATACATGGGATGAGCAGGGGAAATATTAAGTTCATGTTGGATCACCAGAGGATGCCAACATCTAGGATTGTCTAATTTCTTAATTTCTAATATTTACCCCGGCTCAGGCTGCATCGGCTCAGGTGTGGATGCCGGAGTGGTCTATAGATGTATGCGGTCCTGCTGCAGCCACAGACTATGCTGCCGACCTCCCAAAACTCCGCACTCATGTAGGTTCACACAATAACTCGCCATTTATATTGGAAGTACTAGTAAACAAACCCTCATTCTGCCTTGATTTTGATTTATATTGACAAGACTTCTTGTTCTGCGTGACTCGTCTTCATATAATGGGTAAGCACGGAACTTTTATTAGTACTTTTGTCTTATATAGGCTTAAATGTACACATATGACTGTGTTACACGTCTTGTGTAACAAGTAGGGGAGACACTGATTGGTTGAATGTTGATTATCATAATGACGTAATTTTAACAACACAGTGAAAACAGTGAGTACAGCGGACAATAGGTTTTATTATGAAATTTTACATTTGCTCACATGATATGTCATATCTTTATAGGTCGTTAACAGCCCCAATTTCACTAAAAAGTGCTCCGGCTTCAGTGTCGGGACAAAATTTAGAGCCAACAAAAAGGACCGGGCTGGGTGTGTCTTGTACTTTTCAAATTAGGTAAAGACTCCGCCATTGGCACTCCGGACTGGATGCAGTGTAAGTCCAGGATTAGGCTCCATGCAAGGAACCCACACTTATCATGAACAGCCATTTGGACCCCATGTACAGCACACAGAATTTGAGGGAGATGGAAAAAAACAAAAATCCTGCCTACTTGACCCTTAAT
>NC_050514.1:1906162-1915080 GCF_002922805.2 Oryzias melastigma
TATGACAAACGCATAAGGCAGAACCAGAAAGACAAACACTGGCTATATTTAATTAGAGGACTGGACACACTAATCAGGAAGTTTTGTCTCAATGTCATCTAAGTCAAACACAAAAAAATCAGTAAAAAGTGACCATCAGTATATAACTGTGCTTACAGGATTTTGGATTTCTCTCATTTTCCATATCTTTTTTTGACAACAAAAAAATCTAGTACAAGAATTACTAAACATATGATGGATAAAATTAGTTACCAATGCATTACTGCAAGAACTAACCTATTACTTTAAACACAACATTTGTATTTCTGTCAGGTTCATCCCAGGCTGTTTATCCAAGTCATAGTTTAGTGCTTTTTATGTCAACGAATGATCAGGAAACGTTTTTACTGATATGTGAATCGGTCAAAATCAGATCTGAAATGGTTCTCTTAATTTCTACTTTTCAAACTAGCTTTTTTGTTTAAAGTAGAGCTTGCTTCATGGAAGGAAGGCTTAGTAAAATACAAAAACCAAGAGACATGCAGGCACTCATTCAGCTCTTTATTCTTTGGAGCACAACTGATGCAGCTGAAACATCCATCCATAAAATGTTTGACGACATGCATTTTTTATGCATATACATTTATGTTTTGTCATTTTTGTCTGCAATAATCTCAGGACGTTGAACACAGTGTTAGGAAAAGCCGGGTCTGTGTGTGAGTAATACACCCTCGAGAAATTTCCATTTTCTCCCTGATTGACTCTGAATTAGAAAACCTTTTCCGTTAGGTGTGACATTACTATAAAGAGCAGTCGGGTGATTCATCAAAAGTCAGGGAATTGCAGACTTGACTTTATCTCAACCTGCGTTTGGAAAAAGGCAAAGGAGGTCCAAGATTTTGTCTGTTGCTGAATTTTCAAAAATCCCTTGAGAGTTAAGAGGATCACAGTCGGAATAAACATCTGCAAACACATTTTAGCAAAGATGTAGAACTTTGTAACCCTGTTCTTCACGACAGAGTCCTATATGCTTTCTAAGATTTCCTCAAACACATGTGACTTTAATGGTTAATCTCTACAAAGATGGACTATTGAGCTTAAACAGGTGAATTTGTTCAGAGTTGAAAACTTGCAGGACTGAGTCTTGAGGACCAGGGTGGAGAAACACTCTTGTAGACCACAGAACATTCTTTTGCAAGTTAAGGAAAGTTTCTTATTAGTAAGGTAAAGCCTCATCTATAATGAGCACTATGTGTCAGGAACTGGTAGTGTAGGACCAAAAATGCAGAAGACCAGGCTTTTTGACAGAAACGTTCCACTTTAATGAACAAATTAACCTTTTAATACCAGAGCTTTAGCTCTAGTGTTGACATTCTTTGAACTACCATAAAGCTGCATTGACACCTAACGCGATTCGTGCACCAGGGTGTCCAGTTTCAACGTGAAGTCACCGCACAGAATGCAGGACAATTTGAGCTTTGGGCCCGGCGTGGCTGTGTGGCAGCTGTGTGTTTCCGGCAGTGCGGCATGTCCAGAGTTCAAATATCTGCTTTTTAGTGAGGTATTTGGTAGTGGGTAGGGTTTCTTATATCAAAATAAGGCTTTTTATACAAAAATGAACACAGTGATCAAAACATTTTGCATACATTACCCCACCTATTGAATCCTAAAGAGCTGCAAGCCAGCTGGAACCAGTCAGGTGGTGCTTCAATGACCCAATCAGTACTTTCCCACTGAAAAACAAAACTATAGATTATCTTGCTGGCAGGAGAACGGGAACACTGACCATTTAAATTAGTTATTTTATAAAGACAACCTCTAAAAGGTAGTAAGGCCCATGGGGGGCTTCTTCTGTCCTACCAGACATTGACCTGAAGCCACATAGGGAACATCTCTGGGGATATATAACTGTTGGGCCCATTCTACTGGGTGTTTTCTGTTATGGTTTTATTCTAATTTCTATTTTTTCTCTCCTTAAGTTTCAATGTTAAGTCAATAGACGATCAGCGATCCTGCAGCGTGTTTTGGCAGTCTGGCAGCAGCGCGTTTTAGGTGTTGCAGAACAATGTTTTCAGAGTTCAAAGATCTGAAGACGTGTTGCATCAACCAATCAGGGTCTCAGCTTCGGGCCGTGATCAGCAATTGGAGTCCAAAACCAACAACTCTTTTCTCTTCATAACTGGACGAGATTCAACTATCGGGCTGGATACGGCCCACGGGCCGGATGCTTGACACCCTCGTATTAATTGGATAAAAGGTCAAAGAGTTTCCGTAGTTCAAATGCATGTGTTATTTGCCATCACTGGTGACAACACTAGTGTTAAAGAGTAAAACATGACAGAGCTATGACCAATGGGGAAAAAAGCGAATGACCTTGCAAAGCTGAACTGAAAACCTTGACTTAAGTATATTTAAAAATAAATGACAGCCATGAATTATTTGCAACATGAACTTAATGTGGTCCTGTGACAGACCGGCGCCCTGTCCGGGGTATTCACCCAACAGTAGCTGGGATAGGCTCCAGCAACCCTGTGATGCCATGAGAGAAATAGTGGGTTAAAAAATGGATGGATGAACCCTATACGACTATCATTAGAAAAACAACACAAAACATGAAAACAGAACATGGAAACATCACAATTATATTTTTAAAACTGCATTATACAAATAAATCATTTCCTTTCCTGATTGTTTTCCTTCTTTATTAGTTAACTTGAGAGTTGCAGAAACAACACATCCATGGACACTTTGACTGGTCTTCTCCACTGTTCCAGGTGTTTGCACTACTTTATACCCCCAAGACATGAAATATTCTTTGTGCAGGTCAGACTAAACCCAAGTGCAAACAATAAATCGCAGCAGTTTCCATCTGTCTCCTCTCATGTCTACAGGGGGTTTCCTAAAAAAAGAAAGAAAAAACAAACAGCTGGATCCAGAATAATAAATGCAGGGAACATGTTTTTTCACTGGATATACGGGAGCTTTTTTACAACATTTTAGAATTAAAATTGTATAATGTTTACATGTATACACATTTACATGTCAGAACGTAAATGTGTGAGACAGACCTTTTTATGGCCAGCAGAGAGACTTTAATTTATTCACAACTATTTTTTGTGGTAACTGTTGAATTGTGATAGGTGTTTAGTTCATGTACTTTCTATAACCTTTATTTTCTTTTGTGCTTTCTAAGCAGTAATTTTATTTGTGTTCATCTCCTCCAGAAAAAGACAAATTCATTCTTCTTCCCCTTGTTTCTGAAGCTCCTTCATCAAGCATTTTTGCTGAAAAAAACACAAATTCAAAGTTTGCTCTGAATCTCTGAAGTTTGCCGTGAAGCTTTTTACAAGAAGGCTAGTGTTTACCATCACCTCTCATGTGAACGGCAGTGTTTGCAGCAGCTTATTATCACCTCCACTTTGCTTGTTAAGTGATGCTACGGATCTATTAACCTTTTAAAATAGCAAAACAAAGACAGAGAAAGTTCTTTGAAAATGTTTCTCGCTGAAGTTACCTCACTTACCATGCTCTGTTTGATCATTTGGGATATAATTCCCGTAATTTGATTAATTCCCACTCCAATTATCTTGTGATTTATTGGAACATCGTTCCCAGGTAATTATGATTATACTGTTTTTAGGCAAAATCAAAGAACTTGTGTCTTTTTCTAGTAAATTAAAAATTTGCCTTTGAGTTGTGCTTGGGACTCTTGAGAGCAACCCCGCCCCCACTTTCTATCACCCAGAGCTTTCTGTTTCCATGAACTCCTGCTAGCTAAGCACTCCTCACAACCTCAGCCTAGCATCAGCAGTGCAACAAATTGGCGAGGACTATTGGAGCTATCCAGCCGTTCAGTTTTGAACCAGATTCCAGCTCAGACGAGGAAAACAAAGATGTTCATGGATCTATTTGGCTGCAAGTTGATGTACCAGAATGAAGTGGAGCGAGGAGTTTGTGGCCCACCCAGCGTGTTTCCTACATCACAAATACGATCTTTTTCACAGACAATTTGTTGTCTGCTCTTGATTCACCAAGATTTGAATAAAGAAATACTCTCAAAATTCAATTTTTTAACTTTATTCTCCTTATACATCAAAACGCCATTATAAATATGCAACAAGAACATGTTAAAAGCACCATTTTCATTGGAGTGACTCTTTAAACTGTTTTTGAGAGTAAAGTCTGAGTATTTGTCAGTGTTAATACAAGGGATTAACTGTTTTTAATGTTTCATGATGGCCTTCCTTGTAACAAATGGATCTTACAACTATTAACAAAGAAATGATTCAGTTTCAGCTACTCAGAATTTGAGAAGGATCTCTGTGTTGAGTGTGAATCATGACTTAAACCGTGGCTGAGTAAGTAGTTCTGAAAGACTGGGCGAGTCCCACATTTAGAGGATAAGAAGGAAAAGAAAAAAGGCTGAGGAAAAGTGGTGTGAGGGATTCATTAATGCATGTACTCATCCTGGATTTAGAGGGCATTGATCTACAAAGATGATGGCCTTGGCTATCAGTATTAGTCTTCTGATGCTGTTGAAAGAGCGCAAGAGACACGTGACCTTCTCCTTCACTCAGCAGGATTATTACTCCATTTCTGCTTGTAGGTCCTAATGGTTACCTGATCAAACTGGTCATACTGATCGTACTATTTCAGATCCAAAATGACATTTGTATGATGTAAATTTTTAGTCTTTTTGTGGCCGTGGCTCATAAAAAGATTGGAGGATTGCTGGTTCAGTTCCCGTCTCTCCATGTGGCAAAGAGTCGTTAGGAAAGACCCTGAACCTCACGTTGTTCCTGGTGGTTATGGATTGGCAGTGGAGCCGTCATCAGTGTGTAGATGTGTGGGAATGAGGCTCACTGTAAAGCACTTCAGGTCTTACAGAAAGGTAGAAAGGCTCTATATGAGTACACTGAACAAAAATATAAACATGACCCTTTTGTTTTTGCACCCATTTGTCATGAGGTGAAGTGAAAGATCTGAAACATTTAATGCAACATAACCATTTCTATTAGATATTGTTGACAAATCTGTCTAAATCTGTGACACTGAGCACTTCTTTACCGAGATAATGCATTACACCCATGCATTACAACCGCCGCTATGGCTGGAGAGATCAGCTGGGGAGATCAGCTGTTCAGCCGTTTTTTAAATTTCTGCTGCATAGACAGAAGTTGCTGTCGCTCTTATGAAAGAAGAAAATTACTATTAACATTCAAACTGTGAGCAGGCAGCGCTTTATTTGGACGTTTGCATTGTTTTTAGTGGAGCATCTGCCACTTTATTAAATGTTCTGGATCTCTCTCTGTCCCGGTCTGCTTTTTGCTTTTGCTGCACTAACAACACATCCGCGTTCCAGAGTCATCACATATTGACGTTTGGGACCCCTCTGCGTCACTTTTTGACGTTTTGGTTGTCCACAACTCATCCCCATTAAATCACGGATCCCCAACCTCCAGGCCAAGGTTTGCATCTGGGCCCAGTTCAGTTCCAGGGTCCCATCCGGTACCGCGTCCCGAAGGTTCCGGACCCTTGATTTTACAAACAGCCAGCATGTCAAAAATTGATGCGTTGGAGACACCCAAAACGTCAACAAGTGATGCGGAGGGCTCCCAAACGTCAATATGTGACAAGATGAGAATGAGGTTGTGTTGTCTGTAAACAAGTCCAATGCACATGCGCGTGTAATGGGGTATAACAAAGAATCTACTTTCACCCCTGATTACACCTCACAGGTGTGCCACATCATGATGCTGATTAGACAGAATAATTATTGTACAGATGTGCATCAACCCTGTTGTTTTCTAGGACATAGTTTCTGCAGAGCAGCAAAGGTTCATCAGAAATTCACCTCTGAGTTGTGGGCGGGGCTGTTGTCCAGAACAAACCCCCCCTTTTTGTGGAACCGAGCAGGGATCTTGTTGCCAATGAAGTGTTTTTTTCTACATTACAAATACAGTTTTTTTCAAACAGCATTTCTTCATCTGCTCCAGATTCATCCCGACTTGAATAAAAAAACCCAAAAAAACTCAGAAATTGAATTTTGAGCCTAATTTTCTTTTTTGTATGTCCTCCATCAGAATAATGGTACAAGAATGTTAAAGACACCAAAAACACAATTTTTATCAGAGTTGGTCTTCAAAAGTAATTCCTGTTGTTACAGCTATTTTTATTTGTTGTCAATGAGGTCTAATATATACAGTATCTTTAAAAGCAGCACACACATTTATTATGGAACAACTGTCTGCTGCTTTTGACTCAAGTTTCTGAATTTCCTTCGGATTTCTTCAGCAGCTGAAAGGATCTCCAGCAGATAAAATCCTCAGAGAGTCAGTGGGTTTCTTCGGGGAACATATGTGTGAAAGCAAACCAAATGATGGAGTGACGCTCATTAGCATTCTCGGCCCATTTAAACTGAGCTAGTGTGAAAGCAACCTTAGTTATTACAATTTTAATTTCCGTTTGGATTAATACAGGATGTTTACACAGAGTTGAATTTGAACACATTTTGCGTTTTCTCCCATGTCCATACCAATGCTGGTTAAAGACCCAATCCGAAGAAAATTGTTTTTTTTAACATGTTCTTGTGGGATTTTTCATATGATGAAGAACATATATAAAGACAATTTAATCTTAAATTGTTTTTCTTAATATTTCTTTATTCAAATTGTTATCAATCAGGAACATATTAGAAAAATGCAGTTTAAAAAAGATTGTATTTGTTATGTAGGAATTTCGCTGGGCGGGTTTCAAGCTGTCTGCTCCACAAATAAATCCGTGTACATCTTGGTCTTCCTTGTCTGAACTGGTATCTGGATCAAAACTGTACAGCTGGATTTGACTCCGATACCGCTCGTCATTTTTGCTGAAGTTAGGTTTGGGGTGTAAACAGAAAGGTGATGGGACGAGGGGGAGGCGGGCTTGCTCCATGCCAACAGAACCGCTGACAACTCAGAGGCGAATTTCTAATGAACTACTCTGCAGAAACGATGTTCAAGTCACATGATTTTGGCTAAAAACAATGTAATCATAATTGGGAACTCTTTAAAATGAGATGATCAGAGAGGCTCTTTTGAGCTTTTTGGCATTTGAAACAGCCCGTTTCTGCAGGTATGCTGCATTGTGCCCATTAAGAAGACATCTATCACGTAAATAGACAAAACCTCCTTCCCAGCCTGCCATCATCCAGACACGTGGCTCCTCGTATTTCTTTTCTTACAGACTGCTATCAGACAAAAACATATACATTTGTTGTTTTGTAATTATGCTAATCCCCACATTCAAGCAGAGAGCCGTGACAGTGTCCAGGGCCATGATGCCCTCGCTCCGCATGAGTCCTCCCCGCGGCGACGACTAAAATGTCAGCTGTATAACAGGAGCAGTCGTATCGCATGTCCTGCACATGCAGTGACACGCAGTCAGAAACCTTTGTCTGCCATAATGAATATGAATATTCTTCAGATTTTCCCTGAATGGGATGGATTTGATCTCTGGGTGCACCCACTTATCGGTTCAGAGATACATCTCTTTGGGTGAGAGGTTTTAAGGTTTTCATAAGTTTGCCTTTTTGCTTCTTCATACAAGATTTTTGTCTCTGTGTTCTTAAAACTTATTTAAAAAGCAGCTAAAATGTCCGACTTTCTTTGTCTCCGTTTGTAGCTTAGGAAAAGTATGTTAAAGTACATAGTAAAAATAATTAGGATGTGCTCTTATTTTCAGCCTAAATACTTTTTTTTATCTGAAGGCCATTTTAGATTGTACTTGCTTTTTCACCACATGCACAAATAGTTGATAATCCTCTACTGATGAGAGAAAAAAAAAACATAATTCTGTATGAAATAATTAAAAATGTATGATTCAAAACTATTACACACACACATATATATGTATACTCTGGAGGACCCTGGTAGAACCACCCTCCGCAAACCCTCAGACTACCTCAAACAGTGCAATATTTGTACAATATATATATTAATTTCATTCCTATTGTAAAATGACAATAAAAACTCCTTAAATATATAAATATGTGTGTGTGTGTGGGGGGTGTTTTATATATATATATATATATATATATATATAAATATCATATATATACATATATATACATATATGTATATAAAACAGCTGTTTTCTTGTTATTTAAATATACGTTTAAATGTATTTTTACAAATTATTGCTTTAAATCATGACAACTAAACAAGAACTGTGATAAAAGCTTCTACATCACAGCCTGACTAATTATCTATTCTAGTATGAAAAGAAAAGAACTGTCACAATCTGTGTATTTATAATTATTCCTCATTGAGACAATTTCTTGACATTGCTTCAGATTGCAGACTGCATCAAAGATTTTGTTGACAAGATGAAGTAAAATTAGTTATAATTAGAACTTTTCAACAAACACTCTGACAGATACTTTTGTGCCAAAATGCTGCTGGGAATTTTCTCAAAGTGTTTTCACATGTTTACTTTTTGAATTTTTAAAAAATAATTCTGAAGTAATTCAGAGCAAAGTTGCTTCAGAACTGTTAACTTTTTTTTATCTACCAAACAGCAACGGTTTAAAAATATTCATTTATTTGTTAATTTTGATTTTGATTGTGTTAATTTACACACCATATTTAGCAATTGTTCATATTTTATGACTAATTTTCTGCATCTTTAAAATTACCTGCATGAAGCCCAATGAGGCAAATTTTCTTTGTGATTTTGGGCTATATAAATACAATGGAATTGAATTAAAAACTGTGTAGGTCTTTTAAGACGGTCTCCTCCCCACGCCGGGAGTGGGATCCCCGAGATTTAGCAGGGGATCAATCTACATCGGAGCCGGGGGGTGTCCAGGTCACGGTGGTGCGGAGTCCGGTCCCTGCTTTCGAGAACTAGTCCTCTCCTTAACTCCATCAGTGGGTGTGCCTGGTCGGGCCTTGTTTACA
>NC_050514.1:1915909-1917047 GCF_002922805.2 Oryzias melastigma
GATGGTTCTAATACTTCTAGCCATTTTTGTGCCACCGCTGATGTTATGTTCAATGTGAGAGGTGCAGTAAGCATGTAGAGACCTCTTAGGGGTCGTGGAAAGGGGAAGAGGGGTTGCTATGCATCAACGGCCTCAGATGTAAATGTCCAGTGAACTACTGCCACTCTGCAGAAACTATGTCCTAGAAAACAACACCGTGTAGTCATAGTTCAAGGATCACTGAGAACACTTTGAAAATAGATCCAAAGATGACTGCAGTGAGTTTTTAATGGTTTCTTTTAATGGCTATTTTTGACTCCTGTTAGCAACCTAAAGGAAGTTCAGGCTGTAACTCTCTTTGTTTTGTTTAAAGGACACAAACAACAACAGAAGGGAAGGATCAAAAGAAACATACAAAGGATCACAGGAAACACAAAAAACATCACAGGGAAAGATAAGAGAAACATACAAAAGATCAAAGGAAACTTGAAAAATGTCAAAGGGAAGGTTCAAAAGAATCACTGAAAACATGAACATATCAAAGAGGAAGATAATAAGAAACATGCGAAAGTTGAAAAAACCACGAAAAACGTCAAAAGAAACATACAAAAGTTTAAAAGAAGTTAATGTGTTTTTAAGGAATATTTTAAGAAGTAAATAGATTTTCACCTTTGACAGACTGGCAGCTCCGTGACCTCGAAAGGGATGATGCGGGTTAAGAAAATGGATGGACGTTCAATGGATAAATATTAAAAACGGGAAGTTGTTTTTAAGAGAATATTTATAAAGGTTTTACTTAACTATTTGCACCTTACGTAACCCAATGACCCATCCGGGGAGTATACCAGGGATGGGGAACTATGGTCCAGGGGCCGTATACGGCCCGTTAAACTGTTTAATCTGGCTATACAGGAATAAATTATATTGATAATCTTATTAATGCTTATTTTTCCCAGTAATGATGATGTTTAACCATAGAAGGTGAACAACAAATGCACTGACCTTTGTTTAGGTGCAGAAAAATATTCTGTTGGAAGATTTTTGCGTTTTTCTGATGCTCTCGTGTTTTTAAGTTGGAAGGGCATTTTTTGGTAATTCCAGCACCGCACAAACACAGCATTTCTCCAAATTTGTGTTTTTCCCCGAGGAACATTGCTGT
>NC_050514.1:1917055-1930934 GCF_002922805.2 Oryzias melastigma
AAAAATAATAAAAAATCCAAAATTATCTGTTTTTAAATATAAATATATTTTAATCAAAATTAAAGCACGTTTTGATCCAGATACCATGTTATTTCTTGTTCTTATGCGATTACCAAAACATTCCACACATGGTGCAGCATTTCAGACAAATTTTAAAACCCTTTGTGGCCATGAGTCAAAAAGTTTGCCCACCCCTGGTGTATACTCTGGGTTGCCAGACAGTAACTGCTCAAGCATCCCTGCAGCCCCGGAAGGGATCAAGCGGATTTGGAACATGCATGTAGGGATGGATGACGCAATGACTAACTCCACTGGGTTTTACTAAGATCACTTTTAAGACAATATATTTTTGATTTTTTAGCTATTTTCACTTTGAAGTTTGTCTTACTTAATTTGGCCATAAATAAGACAGCCGTACTTAATTTTAATTTTTGTTGTAAAGTTTTAATGTATGTGTGTGTGTGTGTGTGTGTGTGCACGTTAAACTCTGAAGAACTTTACTTTTGTCTTCAGTAGTGTGCCCCGGAGAGTACCTGGTAATGCAGATAAAGGTCAGTAAATGTCAGAAGCTGTGGTCTAACTCCCCGTCTCCTTCACAGATCCTTTGCTCCTGCAGCAGCAGCTTCTCAAAGTTTCACGCTGTCTGTTGTCGTGCCACATGAAGCCCACACTGTCTCACTTGAGTGTCACACACACACTCACTTACTGAGTAAGCAGGTTCATGCATTCCCACAATTCTGTGTTGTCACAATTAGGTTTATCACATTTGAGATGAGGTAGAGAAACTTGTATTAAGCTTTGGGTAGTTATTTAGAGAGAGAATGTAGAATAGGTTTGTGAAGGACAACCAACAACAATTATATCAGCCTGGAGAATGTTTCAGTTTCAGGGCATGGAAAAATTCACTGAATGGTCTTGTTTAGCCTGTGGGGCAGTGGCCCCCAAAGAACACATCTTTCATTTTTTTCCATGTTATTTATAATCTGATTGTGAAGGAAGTTTTACATCTGACTCCTTCTTGAAGCTCTATCTTAAAGCGACTTCACCAACGGCTATATTGAAACCCCCAAGCTAGCAAAATGAACAAAAACAAACATATTTAGTAAGTTTTTTTTTTTTTTAAATTAAAGATCCAGTAATTATTCAGAAGAGCCATCACATATAAAAAAGAAAGCTGCATCAAACAGACAAAAACCACAAGACTTGAGTCCAAATGTGGATTTAATATAATAAAATAATACTAATAGTCCAGTAGCATCTGTCTAATGTTTAAAAGTTGTTGGTAATGAAGTTGCACAGTGTGTTCACGTATATCTATACTTAAAAAATACCACCTTTGTATTTATGCTTCGTACCTTAAATGTTGGATGAGGCTGAAGTTGGGGTCTGATTTTTGTTAGGATATCTGGTTGGAGAAAAGATGGCGCCCAAACATCAGTAGCCGGAAGTGAAAATTCCACACGATTTCAGAATTGTAGCACCTTTTAGTAAAACTTTAAATGTGAATTTATGGTTTAGTGTGAAAAATGAGCTAAAAAAGGGTGAAAAAAAATTATTGTTGATTTGTAAAACCATTAAGCCTTCTACACCTGAGCTTTAGCTCCAGTGTTTTCATTCATTTGACCACTGCAATTTCTAAATCCTTAACGCGAAAAGTGGCTTAGCATTAGTATGCAACACAGGCCCAATCCGAATTCCCTGAATCCCCTTCATGTGGCCCTCCAAACAGAGGGTTATGAAAAAATAGTGTCTCATATTTCGGACGTCACTTTCGTTTGATGACTTCACCAATAATCACCGGTCCACTAGCTTCAGCGCGGAGCTTCCAGCGCTTGAATAATCATGACAACAGCGATTTTATAACTTTAAAAAGGTCATGCTATAACAAAAAGTCATTACTAAATGTATAAACATCTGAGGTTCAGAGCACACCCAGGTGGAGAAAATAACTATAATCAGTGTGATTACTCAGCAGGATCATTAGAACACGGTACTGTGATGTTAGGATTCGTTTACGAACAGTTTAATGGAGCAGAACAACCTTGAAGTTGAGGCTGGAGTGGGTATAGATGCTGGTGGTTCTGATGAGGATGATCAGCTGAGGATGGAGAAGACTGAAACGGTGGCTGATGGGAGTTGTAGTGAGAAAGGTGCTGAAGATGGTTAAAACTCCAGAGAGGGGTCCCTCTGGTGGTCGGAGGAGGACATGGCTGAGTGAGTCCTGACAGGTACAACATAGATATTGTGCCTGATAAGTTAACACACAGTTCAAAACAGCTGTCTTGAATAAAAACATCTCCCATTGGAAATGCGCCTACATGACGTGATTGCGTACAAGAACCATGAAGACTCAATCACCAATATGCACTCTTAGGTGTTTGGTGAGCAAATATGAGTCCTTCACCATCACTGACATCATAAATGACACTGCAAAGTGTATCTGTTAGGTACTAAAAAGTGTAGTTATTTTTTAATGAACTCTGTAGTTTTGAAAAAAGGACTTTGTAAAAATAAAACTTTGGCATTTGCTGTGTAGACCACTATCCAGCCTCCACTTTGCAATATTTCTGCCTGCCGGCCTCTGCTGGGCAGAGGCTCGCCTGCAAACCAGATCACAGCATCTGGTGTTAGGGTGGGGGGGCAGGCCCAGTTTTGTAATTGGCGTACGTGGACGGATGCCATGTTGCTGAACGGTGTTGGCCACGCTGGGAGCTAGTATTGTCGACCAACATTGTGACTTGGAACAAAAGAGACTTGAGAAAACAAAAAGTAACCAGACTCAAAGGTGCTTCCCTCTCGTTTTGTGACCAGCTGTGGACTAAAACAGCACACTCGTGGTTTATTTTGAAGCAATGTCTCCCAGAGCTTATTTATGGCCACAGAACTGTCTGCTCTACAGTAGATGGGCTCAAATGGGTCATGTTCATTCTGCTCTTCTCCTCCTGCGGCAATTTTGATTCTCCACTCCACCACAGCAGAGACTCATCAATATAGCTGCAGCTTTTTTTATTCCATTAATTGAAATCTTTCTGTGGAGCAGATGCAGCCTTCTTCATTATGGAAAGCTGCCGTTCTTCATCAGACATACTTTACATAAGATGCAAAATTCAAAACAGGATGATGTCTGGAAGGAAGTGCACTGCAACCCCCATCTATCCAAGGTTAATTGACTCTCAAAATCCGTTTGCAGCCCTTGTTGCCAGAGTCATATCTATATCACTTCATTATTCCTGCAAACAAAACAGTTGTTCCGAATCTAACAAGCCCCGTAATTATTTCGGAGCACTCAGTGGTGAGAAGAAAGGTTTTTCTGCACCACAGTGTATTCTGCCACCAGTCCTTTTTTGCCGTTTTCTCCTCCTGTGCATTCAGATAAAGCATTTGATTTCACCGGTGTTGCTAAAAGAGCCTGCATTCCCATTTTGTGGAGCCGACAAAAAGCAACAGTTTGCTTTGTTGACCAGCTTACCAAATGATTACTTTCTCAGCTCAATAGGAAATGTTTTGGAGAAAAACCACCTTTTTTGACAAAAAGCTTTCTTAACAAAAATGAAAAGAGGAGAAATTATCAATTTATTTAAAGGATGTCTAGAACTTTCTTTTGAAAGCAGTCCAGATACACACTGAAAACTGTAAAGATTTAAACTTTTTTTTTAGAATAGAGAATATTTGACCAGGTCTTAAGTTGTTTTAACTTCTATTTGATTCACAACTTTCCAAGCTTTTCTCGAAATCAGTACAATCGGACATTTTTTGTCTCATTAAGAGCTGGGATCTAGAAATAAATAAATGATCATCCCATCTGATATCCCATCATTCCTTTGTTTACACTCTCTCCTGCTTGCTCACAGACACTCACAACCCCAAGATAACATTAGTGGTGAAACAAAAATGGCGAGCAATATCTGAGCTTTTCAGCTGCACAGTTTTGATCCAGATGATAGATCAGACAGATTCTCACTCCCAAGTTGTCACATATTGACGTTTGGTTAAAGAACTCTCCGTGTAACTTTTTGACGTTTTGAGTGTCCCCAACTTGTCGTTTTTTGACGTGGTGGCTGTTCCCGTTAAATCCACCTCCGCCATGGAAGCGCTTGTGACTCATAATTCAAATAAAAGCCGTTAGGCTAATTGCTTTTACATTTCATTTTAGAGACAAATAATGCAGCTACATTGTGAAAATGAAAAAGCATTTCCAGTATTGACTTTTATTTTGAATTATGAGTCACAAACGCTTCCATAGTCTGGAACCTCTGGGCTACGAACCGAAACCGACCCAGCACCGGGACGCAGAGTGCACCAGTACCCTAAACCAGTACTGGTACCCTAACCTGGTACCGGATACGGTACGAGACTTGGTACCAGACCTGAACCAGTACTGGATTAGGGTAGCTGTTCTGGACGTGTCCTGAGGACCAGTCCATGTCTGGTAGGTTGCGGGCCCTTAATTTTACAAACAGCTGGCACGTCAAAAAAGTAACAACTCGGGAAAAACTAAAACGTCAAAAAGTGATGCATAAGGGTCCTTAACCAAATGTCGATTTGTGACAACTTATGGGTGAGAATGAGTTGGATCAGACGAGAGAAATGATGACGTACATGGATCTATTTGTTTACAAGTGTATGCATCAAATTGGGACACCCATTTCCGATTCTACGTGTCACAAATGGGCGGACAGCTGGTTCCACGTGCAGCAGGTTTATTAGTTCAGACAGGAACTAAGCGCAAAGTTAAATCAGGTTCAGACAGGTAGAGGTCAATAATGAGCATGGGGTCATCCAAGAAGAGACTAGAGTTGTCAGAGTCCATGCGGGGGTCAGGGCAGGCGGCAGGCAGTCAGTTGAAGTAAGGTCAGAAACAGAAGATCAGGTCCAAAGTGAAACGCTCTGTAATGCAGGCGGGGTGGCACAAAACAATACTTCGCACAGAGTGAGGCTCTGTATGCTGCTTGTGAAACAGGTGGGCGATCGTCAGAATGGAGTCAGGTGAGTTAGAACTCTGGAGACTGCTCCTGCCGGTGACCAGAGGGGGAAACAGAGCTCTGACTCCTGACACTACGTCACAACTGAGATCTTTTTTAAGTGACATTTTTTTAATTTGGTTCTGATTCATCACAAGTTAAGTAAGTAATTACTCAGAAACACAGATTTAGTCAGAAATAATTGTATTAATGTCTTTCATCATCAGAAAAATGCAACAAAAAATGCTAAAAACAACTTTTAAGTAAAATTTCTTACTGCATGGACAGATAACTTTACTGTTTAATACTCATTTTCTTCTTATGATTAATGTTCCTGTTTTTTAGCTACCTCATTTTTCAGTGGAGTTCCCACAGAACAATGTTGGCTGTTTTGAAAAACAAATTGGCCTCAGGATGAAATTCAGCTCCCCATCAATATTAGTCAAGAGTCAGAGCTGCAAAAACAGTTTCTTCTTAAAAGTTCTCTTCTTAACACCTGGTCATTTGTCACTTCTCTCTCTTTTTTTTTTTGGTACATCTGACCATCTTTATATGGACGTTCACACTGTGATGACAGCACTTTGGTACAATGACAGTGTGGTTCCATTCATGCAGCCTTTTGTGCTCCATCAGTCACAATGGGATGTTATCAGCCTCCACCAGGCTCAGCCCCCCACAATGCTTCATTACCTGAGTGTGTGTTTGAGCATTCTTTTCCTGTGAATAATGCTTCATTACACGTCTCAACGGAAATCTTTAACATTTCCTCCAGTCAGAGTCAAAGGATCTGTCCCTGTCTTCCAGAGCAGACCTTTGCTTTTTTTTTAGGATATTTTGTGAGAAAATATGTGGCGCCTCATATTTTGATCAAACAACAAAATAAAAGTGCGTGATTTTCTTTGCATCAAAACAAACAAAAAAACTATTTTGACAGAAATTGTGTTTTTTTTTTTTGTGTGTGTTTGTAATATGATTTTCTGTTGACGGAGGACATATATGAAGACATATAAGATTAAAATGGCATTTTTAAGTAAGAACTGTGTTCTGGGTGGAACTGAAAAACAAGAATTCCCCCCCGTGGCATTATTAAAGTAATCATGAATTGAATCTTGAATTTGTGGCTTAGAAAATGCAATCAACAGGCCACAAGCTCCATGCTCCTCTCCATATTGATGCATCTTTGCAGGCAAATAGATCCTTGAACGTCTTTGTTTTCCTCTTTTGAGCTGTCTCAGATCTGTATGGCTACATTATTCGCACTTTTGTTGCACTAGCCATGAGGAGCTGTAGGCTAGCAGGAGACAGTTGCTTTGTCCGAATTTCTTCCACACTTACTATATAGTGTATTTAATAAAAAAACAAATACAAGACGGTGAAGGACGCTCATAATTAATTGAATAAATATAGCAATGGCAACATTTTAAATCGATACAAGTATCGTCAATCGAAACATCGTGATATATCGCAAAATCGATTTTTTCTTACATCCAAAGTATTTGCCATTTTGTAGTGCTGTCCGAATCTACAATTCCACAATCAAGTGCACGAAAATTTTCCCAAAAGTCTTTGCAAAAAACTAGCATGCATCAATGCTCACAATATTTGCAAATATAGACAACAATGCATTGCGGTCAGACAATTTTTGACAAAAAAAAAACGAAAAAAAACAAACTTGGAATGTATTTTTTTTAACAATACACATTTTCATCATCAGAACACAGAGGAGTCATAAAAAGACGTAGAGAATTGTTTGTATTGATTCGATTTTCACTTGGGGAAAATCGGTGACTTCATATTCGGCATTTAGAAAAACGAAAGTACAGAATGAGAATGCATGAATTGCTTTTAAAATCCTTGGCACTATATAGTTTTGTAGTAACTAGGAATTAGGGTGGGAATTCGGTCATATAGACAGTGTGAACGGAGAGCTCAGTAATGGCTGGCAGGATGGGGGGATGGGGTTGCTCACAACTCAGAGGCAAATTTCTGATGAGCAACTGCAGAAACTATGTCCTAGAAAATTAGTTTTTTTTTTTTTTTTATGAACTTAATCATAATTAAAAGACCACTGGGATTGCTTTGAAAATAGCTCAAGACGTGATCAGAGTGGGTCTTCAAAGCAGATTAGATCTCTAAATTATTTCACCTAAGTAAGAATCTTTAAAAAGCATCATCTTGTCTGAATTACCTTATGGTTTCATACATTCAAACCAGAACACTCTGTTCCCAATCTGAACTTTCAGAGGTAAATGGGAGGCTATTAGGCTCCTTTTTTGTGAAAGCAGCTTCTGATTTGGGTCAGAAAGCAGACACCATCTTTATACTTCAGCCTAGGCTTGAAACTTTTATATTTGATAAGGCTAATAGGCAGTGTTGGCCAAGTGCCTGGAGGCAGCACACAGAAGGTTGTTTGGGGTTGTTTTTCTTTACATTCCTCACAGTACACCTTCCCTTTGTCTGCTTTCTTTTTCTAACCAAGAATGTGTATTCTTGTAGTTACTTATTTGACCTTTCTTGAAGCCTTTATAACAGATGTTCCACTGTTTTGTCCTTTTTTTGTGTCTTTTTTCTGTCAGACTCCAGTAGGTCAGAGTAAAAACATCTGCTCAGTAAAATGTTTTTTCTGGAAGATTCTTTTATTAATTTAGTCTCGGTTTCCTGTGCTCTGTCACCCAATCGCATAATCAGAAAGGGAGAATCCTCAAAAAATGTTGATGTAATCTGTTAGTTATCTGATAATCTGGCCTAATTTGTAATCATCTGGGTCAAAGTGAAGTCTACACTTTTTACTTTTCTTGTATCCTTCATCTATTGTCTTGAGACAACCTCAGCAGTGATTTACTACTTTATACAGAAACCAAATTGAATTAATTTGAATATAAGAGATATTTATATTTATCTTAGGCATTAGTTGTTTGTTGATGCTGCTTTAGAGCTGCCTTCATGACTGAAAAGTAGATCTGAAAGATAAACTGCAGCAGCTCCTCCCTCCTGGCCTTCCTTGTTAGATTGTTAACATTTTAATTACTGGGAGGAGATGATACACTAATACTAACATAATCTTCCTGCTGCAGGCAGACCTTTGTCTGACAGAAAAGATCAATATGATTATCGGTAGTCAAATCATTTACGAGCAAGCATTTTTGATAAGAGCGCCTAATCTTCAATAGGCTTTGTTTAATAGTTTTGTTATTTTGTGAAGTGATTCATTTTTGTTTTGATCAGGTTTATGTTGTGTTTTTTATGCTGATCGTTTGATTTTAAGGATGTGAGGAAGGAAAAAAGTTCAACAAAGTGTTGGAGACTGTAAAGAAGTGAAGACTACGACTCTGTTTCCTGGTCCTCAACCCTTTGTCAGGCATGTTAAAATTTGGGGCAATTGACAAAATGGTCCCTATTTTTAGACATGTGAACATCAACCATCTGAAGTGGTTGCTGCTCTGAAATTTATTTCTCAGACATTGTTGCAATTGCCCATTGAAGCCTTAGCCACAACTGCCCTTATGACTAGATACGGGCTGTCTGCTGTTCACGAGATATCTGTGTGCTCCTTGTATGAAGCCTGACTGCTAGAAATTAGACAGTCAGAATGGGCGTATCACTTGCACACTTCTTGCGTGAAGCATATGTGTAGGCTATAATGAGGTTCAATAAGGGGCGCTACCACAGATATTTCCTCTGCACAGCCATCAGACTGTACAACGGCACTATTTAAATATAAAATCCGCCTATATGTATATATAGTCATTGTAGATATGTGTGTGTAAATATTTATATTTATAGGAATATATGTGTTTGCGAATTTGTATGTGTGTTAATAATATATATGTATATAATATTAATTTGATATATTACTTGTCAATATCCTATATTGTTATTTTTTTAACTTATGGCTTGCATTCAATTATGTATTTAGTAAATTTCATAGATTTTTTTTTGTTTGTTTGCTTTTATAATGCAACTTTTTGATTTTTGCGTTGCCATAACAGATGAATTTATCCTTTGGGATATGAATAAAGTTAATTTCAATTCAATTCCATCATTTATCCCAAAATGATACTGCTTGGTGACCTAAATACAAGTTTTTCAACAAATCTGGCAGGTGGCCGCACGGCAGCATTTGTAATCGGTAGGGAGCAGTCGCATTTTTACACACCGCGCAGCGGCCATAGAGGTTTAAAGAAAAGGGTAACATTTTAAGGTGGCGAGATGATTTTTTGGCATCAGTCTGTGGTTGCCTGGCTACATTTGGAGGTCGTATGATGACAGTACAGTGACAGGCGAGTGGCAGGAAGGCAGGAGCGCGATAATTGACTGATAGGAGGGTCTCCAAGGTCCCCGAAATTGTCTATTGATCGGCTGATTTCAGACTGCCACCCTCCAGCCACCCCTCAGAGACCTGCACTTTGACGAATTGCGGTTAATGAAGAATCCATCTTGGTAGATGTGTTGTCTAAAACATGTAAATTGGCAAGATTAGAATGTGTGCTCAAAATCTTGAGCTGTGAATGGCCAGTAGTGCAGGATGGCCCGCTTTGTATACATCCCCGGGGTACTGGATGGCTGGCAGCTGGAGGCACTTGATATGGACAGTCACCGTCCGGAGACATTTACACATCGTCCAATCAGAGCTGCTGCCAACTGGCAATCTGGCTGCCACCACCCAGCTAGTGCCCAATTTATGGGGTCATCTCCAACGCCATTAACAAGTACATTAATGACCATGCCAACAATTTGCCAACAATTTTCCAAAAAATCAAGTGGCGGCATGAACTCTTGAAGATTCTGCCAATGCATCCCTATCGCGTGGTGGCAGTTGAAGTTTTGACTGTTTGCACTTGTCTGTGGCCTCGTACAGGCACAGACAACCCAAAAACTTATGGTCAACATCTCATATGGGTGCATGTGACTAAAGTTTGAGCCTTTCTTGCATCATGATACCAGCTAAAGAGCAGGCCGTCACAGGAGAGAATTCCACTGTCCAACGATGTCTTCACGCAGTAACACTTTGATGCAACATTATTGTTGGTGACTTCAGAAATGTTTTTGACTATGATCATCCATGTCTTTAATGCCACATCTGGACAATGTAGGTGCCAATGATTTCTCAGAGTTTGTCTCTGAGTGGGAAAAATCTGTTTAAAACAGGTTGGTGGTGAACTATGGGATTTAGCATGAGGGCCAAATTGGGTCAAATCCAGCCTGATCCCCCAGCATTACAGTAGATCCCTGGTGTGAGTGCTGCCGAGGGTTCACTAACAGGATAAGCTAAGCCAGAAGACCTCAAACCGGCCCCCACGGGGCGTGACTAACTACTGGCTGATTTTAAAATGTCCCGAGCTGAGCCTCTAATTCTGTGAGAGTTGCCCCCCAAGAGTCCAAACAGATTACCGTCCCACTACTGTCACACAAAAATTGTGAAATTTGTGCGTTTGAACAATTGAATGAATTGTAGTTACAGTTGCTCTTGAGAATTACTTCGGTGGTCTAACACTCCAATCTGACCTCTTATTACTGAGAACCAAGTCAGAAAGAATTGGGTCTCATTTTAGTTACATGCAGGACCTGACCATGGAGGTAAACTCAAAATATAACTGCCCTCTACCATTAGCCCACAAGGGCTAATGGAGATCTGGCTCTACTATGGGATGTCCCCCATGAAAATTGTTTTATTAAAAAAAAAAAAAACGTTCCCAGTACTTTTTTAATTACGATTATGAAGTTTTTAACCAAAGTTCCACAACCTAAATGTCTTAAAAAATTAATTTTTCATGTTGATCCTAAACCTCGGCTTCTAGAATCTCCTCTGAGAAGGTGTGGCTTTTAGTGCTGTGCTGAGTAGCCCCGCCCCCTGATCCCCCCTTTTTGATTGTGATAGCTCTGTCTCACTAGCATAAATCTTCATCGGTGCTACATAGAAATATCAGTAATGTCCAGCCGTATCGTTATGAGACATAAGTCAGCTCAGACGAATAAAGTGAAGAGCTTCGTGAGTTGTGTTGTTAATGGAAACATGAAGGGCGAAATTCATAGCATTGGGCAGAAATCACATTGTGTCAGCGCCTGTCGTGGTCTCTCGCAATGTTTTGTTTTAATTATACAGTGGAATTCCCAGCTCCGCACCAGTTCTAAGTCAGCTGCTATAGGCACCAATAGAGGCAGAGATGGGAGCCCCCGGCAAGAGCTGCAGCTGGGGCCTGTCTTGAATCCAGAGTTGAATCCGTTCCCGCGAGCTGGCTCACACGAGACGCCGGACACCGCCCAGCGAAAGACCCAACTCACCCACACTTGGATGAGCCGGACAGTGGGGAGCGGGCGACCCCCACTGGGTGGGCCGTGGACGCGCCTCCGGCAGCAGGGAGGGGAGGGCGACTGGTCCTCCACCCACCGCACAGCCCCGCTTCGCAAACCTTGCAAAAAAAACTCGCAATTATCGATCTGGAAGTACAGGGAGCTGGCATGTGTGCTCTTAGCCCGGCTATTGTGACATCACAACGGCTCATTAATTCAAACAGAGCGTCTTTGCGACAGTGTGATTGACAGCGATCTAAAAGGGGAAATACAAAAAAAAAATGATTTCTTATTACATTTGATCTCTTTCATTAGAAAATGCCACACATAAGTGTTAAAAACTCAAAAAACATGATTTTCATTGGAGCACTGAGGAGATTCGTCAAAGACTACAAAGGAATACATAAATGTTTTCCCACTTGAAAAAAACTTCTCTCCCATTGGAGGAAACTGCTTTATTGCTGTATTGGGCAGTAACCTTGCCAACCTTATGTGTGATGCTTCCTGAAACAGGATGAAGACCGGTTCTTACAGAATAGAGATGCATTTTTTACATTGTTTCTAAGGCTGTGGCATTGGTTGATGCATAGTTATCAAAAAATATATAAATGAAAGAAATGGCAAAAGTTAGGGTTTTTTTTTGCTGTTAACCCTTTGTGCCTGAACTGGAGCTACATTTTCAGATGTAGGATTGAGCTTCCTTTTTCCTCTGCTGATTTGTAACTGAAGCTTTTTTTTTTTGTCTTTTGAAAATTAGAATTTCAGTAGGCTATTTGGCTGGATTCAATCATTCTGTGCTCTCCCCACATGCTAGTACTCAAAGTGAGTCAAAGTTAGACTAGACAAATGTGATGGCAGCGCTGGAGGCTACAGCCTGTCATGTCTAATAAGAACCAGTCAGGTTATCAACCAAATTGTGATGATTATCCTCATCTGCCCCACTTTTCCTCCTCGGCCCTCTCCCAGGATTTTACAACACAGACGATGGAAAACCGAAAAACAACAGAGAAACGGTGGAACACAGGGAACTGGGGGAGTGTGTAATTAGATGCAATTATTCATCATCATGCAATATATATATTTTTGTGTTACCTTAAGGACCTCCGTGTCATACGTCTGCATCACGAGCCAAATGTTTTAATGAGTAAAGACATCCATTCAACCATTCATTTGCATACTTCTGAATATTTAAACTTTGGTTTTCCACACAAATAAAAACTTTAATTAAAATCCTCCAAAATCATTACTTGTACTTTTCTGGTCACCCTAACCCACCAAAACAAATTAAAAGCCATTACTGAATATTTTCTTTGCAAAATGTAGCAAACATTTTCATTAAAGTGGTTAAAATTCACATTTTAAGCTTTTACTTTTGGGTACCTAAGTACCCAAAATAATCCAAAATGCAGGACAGTGAAAAACAGAAACTAATATATTTAATGGAGACTAAAGTGGCAAAGCAGCAAAAAAGGTTTAAAGTATATACTAATAAATCACAAGGGACAGTTTTCCCACACAATTTAATTTAATGATCTTACTTTGTTTTTCATTCGTGGTGTTTTTATTCTTTGTCATTTTTTGCTGTTGGAACCAACAAAGTTTCGGATTTTCTCAGATACATGACTATCAATGAGGTTGTGGGAACACTCAGTGGTAAACATTATTTCACTTCACAGAGTTTGAGGAAATGAGACAACTGTGTTGGAGTGATAGACACACCTCATTTTGTTGTGTGTTTTCCACATAATGGTCTCATTGTGTGCAGTGTCTCACTTATTGGGGGCAAAACCAAATGATTCTGAAAGAAAAACATTTTTAATGCAGCTTGAGGTTTCACATTCTGTGGGTATGAAAAGCTGATTTTGACATTAAGTCACGCCAAGTTCATCATTCAACCAGACATGAACACACGATGCTGCTTAACAGAAGAGTAGGAGACAGTCAGATGTTGCAGGTGAACTTGGTGAGTCTCAAAGTGTCATCAGCAGACTAACATCAAGACACAGAACTACTGTTTGTGATAGACCCAGGAGTGGAGCCTCACCAGTGACAGACCACAACCATGACCAGAACTTAAGGACCTCTGAACTCAGACAACGTTTAGCAAACGCCACAGCTGGAGGCCCGCGTACCAGATGTGAGGGTACTAGGGTTTCCACAAACCCACTAACTCCATCACTTTGACCTGAATGCCAGACGACTGTTGCAGGTGACTAAATTGACACGTTTGCAGTAAAAGTCCATGTCACCTGGACAATGGTCTGCCGTCTTGTTCACTGATGAGTCTCGGGTCACTTTGCTGAAAAAGGATAGTCATCAGTGTTAATGGAGGAGTTGAGCTGAGGAATCTGAGGTCAACATGGTCACCAGAGTTCACTTTGGTGGAGGAGGTGCAACAGTCTGGGCAGGCATCATCAGTCAGAGCAAAACAGATTTGGTTCTTGTAGATGGACCACTCACGGCACGTTCTTACCTCAGAGACATCATAGAGCCATCATTATCCCCCAGTTCCCCCTAGAGGACCCCCAACATATGCCAGAAGCATGAGGCACTGTTGAACATAAAAACAGAGTGAACTGACCCAGGGCCCGTTTCAAGAAGCAGGTTTAACCAATTCACAGTTCAAA
>NC_050514.1:1931054-1943635 GCF_002922805.2 Oryzias melastigma
ATGCGTACGTCTACATATGAATCTAAAATTTCAAATAAAGGTAAATACAAAACAATGTCAGGAAGGTCATTTTGTCACTTGTGAACTTGGAAAGGTTTTTGATCTGTCAATAATTTAACGAGTAATCTCCGTAGTCACATAAAGGACTGTTTTTCGTAAAAATTAAAAGTGCATTTTAATGTCTATGCTCTTCCTCAAAATTTCCATGGTTGAATATGGGATTCGTAAGTCATGATCAATAAAATAATCCAAAATGTTTCATCCAGGTTAACAATGCTTTTGTAAAATGTATCCAACAATAATCTGCACTCCTGTGAAACTGCTGTTTAATCACTCTGAGGGATTTGTGCCCAGGAAAAACAACAAAAGTGGATGAAATTGTGCTTGAGCACGAGGCACACTTTCCTGACAGTTCTTCAAACAGTGGCCTTACTGATGTGCTCGGCATCCCCGATATTATAAAGACAACTAACATTTGCAAAAAAATGTAATGCAAAACACAGCATCTGCTCGGATGTCAGAGTTGTTTTAAGCAAAAAAAAAAGTCTAGCAACGCGACTGTAGTTCCTTAGAAATTGTCCTCTGAGTTGTGGGCGGGACCGTTGGCACAGAGCAACCCCATCCCCCGTTTCCCTCCTCGTTGTTGAGAGTTCTCTGTTAACATGCTCTCCCACTAACTTACAGCCCTTCACACCGCCAACCTTACACTATCAGTGAAACAACAATGGCGGGGAATATTGGAGTTATCCAGCTGTACGTTTTTTAGTCGGATGCCAGCTCAGACATGGAAAATGAAGATGTACGAGGAAGCTTGTGGCCTATCTAGTGTATTTTCAACATCACAAATATTTTTACAAACAGAATTGATGAATGAAATTTTAGGCTTAATTTTATTTATACATGTCCTCCATTTTCACTGGAGTGGGTCTTTAACAAAGTATGCCAATAAGCTGTCAGTCCAGAAACACAACATCTGAGGCTTGGAAGTTTTTATTTTCTTTTTTTAAGAACAACATTTTTGTGGAAAAACACAGACTTTCAATTTTGACAGTAAGAAAACAGGATATGAACTAGAGTGAAAATTGTGTCATCCATTTGCTGTTTGGAAAAAAGATAGTCAAGGTCTCTTCTATTTTAGAGTGACAGCCTGCAAAACATGCCTAAAAACTCTCTTAAGGTGCACAAAAAGAGAATCTCATGTGCTGACAAGTGTTTACAAGCAGTAAAAGGTCTTTTCAAGAAGTCATTCTCTGTATGGTGGAGTTCTTCCTCCCTAAATAAGCAGAGCATCGCATAATAGAATTTCGCTGTTTACCCCATCCAATTTAAATCTGTTTGCTTAATTGATGAATTTAGCCACTTAATAAATTGAGGGAAAGCGAATGCCACTGGACAGAGAGAGTGTGTGAAGGTCATAGTGGAGGCTGACACTTGATGGTTTAATTGGTTTTACTCAGCTCTGAAGCCGTTCCTGGGCAGACGTGGCATTTAAAAAAAAAAAAAAAGCACTTTATTGTACCCTCGATCTATCAATTACCCAAACCACTGCATTTATTATAGAAGAAGGGCCTCCAGCAGGAAGGGATGTGACTTTTTGGGTGTTTGTAATCTGACTCTGAAAGGTTTCAGGCACTGAGTAGAGTAATGAAGTGCTGCACCTTTGTCAATTATTGTTCAGTGTCTCAGAGCGAAGAGGGCCAGCGGGTCTCAAACTGAAGTGTTTGTCTCTCCTCGCCCTAAGACTCTGTGAAGCGGGTATTTTTTAAGCTGCAAATATTTTTAAGAAGGAGGTGGAATGTTTAGAGTGAAGACTTTGGCCTGCTGCATGTTTGTTTGTATTCTCAGAGGGACAAAAAATAAAATAAAATAAGCTGCACATGTTTGGACTCTCCATCATTTATGTAGCTTCTAGCTCCAGGCTGCAACGCACAATAACCTGTTCCTGCTTAAGAAGTGTCCAACATCTGGTCCACTTAAGTCTACGCTGCACTGCTGTGTACCTAAATGGATGACCCTAAATGGTGACTCACATACAACACCTAAAAAGCACCATTCTCTCTAATATCATTCCAGTTCTTCAATTCAGAGGTTAAGATGAAGAAAGCTTGGAATGATTAAACATCTAATCAGAATAATATTATTAGTAACCTTTATTTAACCAGGGGTGGATCCCATTGAGATTTAAAACCTCCTTTTCAAGGGAGCCCTGGGGATGAATCAATACAGCAATAAAATACAACATTTGTTAAGCAAATAAAACAGAATTACAATGATGGTTAAAATTTCATATAAATTAATTAGCTAAAACATGTCCAATTAAAAGAAGCTGTAGAAGAAGAAGTGATGAAGTTTGGATGTTTTTCCTAAAGTCTTTGACGACCCAAACTTTGACATAAAGAGGAAAGCAAAGTAAAGGTGGAATCAGCTAAACAAAAGGGATGTACACATAATGACTTGTATGAATGAGTGTCCACAGACGGAGAGATTGGTTAAGGTGAATAACCTCTTGACACTGAATTTATTTCCAGTTATGAGAAAAAAAATCACTTATGATTTTGCTTTCAAGTACAAGTACTTACCACACTACAGGGTGCACTATAAAGCCATAATTTTCTTTTTTTTTTTTTAAAACAAACAACTGTGCACCTTATATATAGATTAGTTGTGGAGTGATTTTTAGAGCTACACAGCACTCTGTCAAAATGCTAGTCTGTTTCTTTTTATGAGTTGCAAACAAGGTTGGGTTTTACCAATGAGGTATACTGCTAGAGATGGCACACTAGCCCGTTACCAGGGATGCCTAGGATCAATGATATGGTATCTCTGTGTCTCGCTATCATCATCGCCACTGCTACAGCAGTTTCATTTTTAATTGTCAGCTCGGACGAGGAAGGGAGGAGCTTTGTGGATGCAAAAGCGAAATGATTTCTTATTACATTTGCTCTCTCTGTTAAGAAAAATGCCACAAATACATAATAAATACTCAAAAAACATGATTTTCATCAGAGGCAAATAAAGCTAGCGTGTAGCGGTGTCAGACTGTATTTCTTTAGGTGTTACTAACAAGGTTGGGAGTTAAGGTTGATTTACATCTGCGTTACCCTTTGTTGTGTTGACACAAAAAATACAACATTCATTTTTCAATTAATCAGAATGTTTTTCACATCACCTCCGTCTGACACCAGTTTCTATGTCCCGTCTGTTGACATGTTCATTTTATGGTAAAAAGCTGGAGAAGCAGAAACACCTCTGGGTTTTAACATAAAAACTTCTGTTGTACTTTCAAAATAAAACTTTATCAAATTTGATCTCTTATTTAACATGGCATGCTCATGTAATAATGCACGTTGACACCGCGGATAACACAATTTTTGTAAAGGACAACAAAAGTTGAATTTTAGAAATGCAAAAATATTTATTATTTATTGTGGTGGAAAAATTACTGAAGTCCAAATGAGAAGCAAACAATCCTTAGTTCCACACAAGTTTTTAATAATTAATAATACAAAACAAATGAATACCTGCTGATCAGGCGAGCAGAGAAGTTTCACAGGGATGAAAGTTCTGGAAATGTGAAGGAGGAACAACCCTGTATGGGCTGGTATAGACGTCATCACACAAGAAAATGTTGCATTACAGATTCTGTTCCCAGCACAGGCAACACGTGTTACAAAGATCGGCTCCCTTTTCTCATGAGGAGACAGTTCTTTTACCAGGCATAAAAGGTTGGAAGACAGGAACTCATTGTTTCACTACAGCACGTCTGACATGAATTAATCAATTAATGTATAAGTCACATATTTCCCTCACATGTATGACACAAAGTATCTGTAAGAAAGGAGGGCACATAAGGCCTGGTTGGTTAGGTCTTAGATGGGTGAGAGGACTGGACTAACTACTTGGCATTGGGGTGGCAGGACAAACCACCCCTCCAGGAGCCGGGGGGATGGGGACGGACAATGGAAACTAACTGACAGCCCTGAGATGGACTCCCCTCACAATGCAACAGTAACGCAATGCCAACCCACCAGTGTAATTTCTAAGGTATAAATATAGTGAATACGCTAATGCGGCTAATGCTTCTAATACGGCAAATGTGTGGCGTGTCACAAACAAGTTGTAGCTGCGGTGAAAGCAGCTAATAAAGCCTGACTGACTGATGGACGTATCTCTGACTTGATTAATGCGCCTTAGAGCTCAGTCTTATAGTTTGTTATGCCTTATAAATGACTTTAGTTAAAATTTAGACCATTTATTGATGATAAACCAGGTATAGTTCAGATAATACAGTAGATGCTAAATTATAGGGTTATTTTTGAGCCTAAGGAGTTTGATACATATATATCTGCACGACAATGTGTTAAAAACAGGAATGGAAATATGTTGACAAGTGACACAAATAGTAAAGTAAAGGAAATCGTATCATGAGCATCTACAACTGAACCACAGAACATAAAGTCTTAACACACACCATATATAACACGTGTCAAAGTCACGGCCCGGGGGCCGGATCTGGCCCTCCAGGTGATTATATTCGGCCCTCCAGATCATTTTATTTTATTGTTATTAACATCCTTATTTCTATCTTATTTATATCTTGCGCTTATTTCTAACTTATATAATTTTGACAGAAAGTTATTTAAGGTTTAAGTTGATTTATTCTGGTATAATATTCCTTTATTCATAGTAATGTTAAAAAGTTGCATATTTAAAGATTTAAAAATGTAGTTTTAATGTGTTTATTTTGTTCGGCCCTGTGACCAAAGGAGTGTTTTGGATTTTGGTCCACTCTGCAATCGAGTTTGACACCTCTGATATATAATGAGAAAAATGCAGAGAGTGGGAAAAAGTTCAGAAGAAATCCCTATGAACATAATTATGTTCCTTTACTTTGGGTGTATACATACAACTAGGAGGGGTTACAATCCAGCACTACACTCTTTGACAGCAGAGCTTTAGCTCCAGAGGTCTTTCATCTACAGTAACTCTTCAAACTATTCACCCAATTAAAGTTATTCCATTAGATTCTGTAATGAAGAAAAGCAGCCTTGCACTGATATGCAGGGTAATAAAGTGCCTACGTAAAAATGTTTTTAAAAAAAAGCCTATCCTTATACAACGCTTTTCTACCTTCCTCTAAGGCACGAAGAGTTTTACAATCACAGACCCATTCACACACACATTCACACACTGATGGCGGCTCTGCTGACGAACACTGGCGCCAACTTCCCACCAGAGGCAATGTGAGGTTCAGTTTCTTGCCCAAGGACACTTCAACACACGGGCGGGTAAGGTGAGGATCAAACCTGCATAAATCATCTGATTCTGTCAAAGAGAAAAGCACATTTTCATATCGACTTTACTCAATATGCTACACTTGATATTCATAAAGTATTTCACATTGGTGAAAGGCAGACATGAAAAGCTGCTTTTCTGTGTCAAAGTCAGCTGATTTACACTGAGTGGGTAAACAGTCAAAGACTTAGTGTATGTCAATGATTGTGTGTTATTTGTAGGTGTAGACCGCGACATCTCTGGTGTTAACCAAAACATCCACCAGTGCTGCTGATCTAGTGGAAACCAGCAACTTTAGGTCAATGAAAGAGATGAAGGCAAAGAGAAAAAGGAAAGAATCCCAGTGAGGTGGCAGACATAATGTAAAGAATAAAGTGGATGTCCTGTAGGTTCAAGAGATCAGATGAAAAGGCAGCAAGGTTTATAGAAAGGGTGCAGATTCAAGATGTTTGATCATAGTGTGGATGAAAAGAGCAACGGAGGAGAAGTGAAGGAGGAGTCTGCTCTGAAAAAAAGTGTCAGACGGGATGATGAGTGTGAAGCTGGAAGATGAAGGTAGAATGGTGAATGTTGTCAGTGGTTTAAGGTAGGACACGACCTAGAGAAGAAGAAATTCTGGAAGAGTTGGTTAGAGGAGGCTGAGGTTGAAGCAACCAGGAAAGAGGCCTTAGAGCATGTGTCAAAGTCAAGGCCCAGGGGCCGGATTAGGCCCTCCAGATGACTTTATCTTAGTGTTATTTTTGGCCCAATGTTATTTTGCGCTTATTTCTAACTTGTATAATTTTGACTAAATATATTTTTATGAAGAGTAAAATATCGAGTTATGTGATTTATTCTGGAATAATAGTCCCGCCTGTTTTAATTCATATTCATGTTAAAAAGTTGCATTTTTTAAGTTTTAAAAATTTAGTTTTAGAGTGTTCATTAAATGCTTATCCTGTTCGGCCCGTTTTGGATGTATGTTTTGGATTTTGGCCCCCTGTGGGATTGAGTTTGACACCCCTGCCTTAAAGGAAGAGAAGGCAGTAAAGGAGGACATGGGGGTGGCTGGTGTGAGCGCGAGGGATGCCAAGGACAGACGGAGGTGAATGTTTTACTGTGATGCCTCCTAAAGAGGGGAAACTAAAAGCTACAAAGAAGTAGTTATGAAGTGAGCTAAAAGTTATTCATTTTCTTCTTATTCTGGGACAGCAGCTTTACAAGTAACCTTAACATGATCTACTTTTAATTCTAATTCTGAATCACATTTTTACTGACCTTATCAAGATGTAAGTAATAGATTGGTCTGACTCACCTTGTTCTGTAATGACGTTCATCTCACACTGATCACTTTCTGTTTAAACAAGTATTTCACTCAAATTAGAAACTAGCATTTTTAAATGCGATGAACTTACTGCAGTTCCTCACTATATTGAGGTTTAACCTTTCAAGGTTTAGGTGTAGCAATGATGCCGGCAGCTTTAACAAAAGCTCACACAACAGTTCCAGCTGATCTTTAGCCCAGGTGTCAATAATTCCTTCACATATGGTGGTGTAACTCGTCCGGTGCTGCCTCCCAGTAAAAGTGTGTGCGCTGACTGTCATTCATCGATCCGAAGATTTTTTACAGCTCCAAGAAGTTGCAATATTTTAACTTTAGTGTAATCGAAAGATCAAAGAATTGCTTTGATGAACGGATGAACAAAGAAAATGAAAGAGAATGCAAAGCTAAGGACTTTAGAGACTGTTGGGAAGCATGAAAAACAAGACCAGGAAGCATAAGGATGCACCTATAGATTTGTGTAAAGGAGAGACAAAGAAGCATTTGTGTCAAAGGCTTTTTGTTGTCATTATAACTTCATTTCGTGTGTATTAACAGACCTTTTTACGCTAATGTAGAACAATATCAAGCCAAAACCTAAACAAATGCTGCTTCACGACCACGAGTTAAGCAGGTCATGAAGAAGCTTTAAACATAAGCACGCATATGCTTGGACACGCACCGTGTCACAGGCACAATGCTGCTTCATCTGACCACAGGGTCAGCAGGGGCTCAATTATGCAACCTGTCACTTTCTTGGCTTCAATCCTTAATTATACATGCATTGATTAGGAGGATGTCAATATGGCATCAAAGCTGCTTAATCCTCCTGTTATTGTTGTGTCTGCATGAGCAGCATGTAATTACAACAGTACCTGAGGAGAAGTATGTGCATATTTACTTTACTTTTTATTTGCATACTTCTCTTTAACTTCCCTGGACCTGTCTCTCTTCTATTCGATTTAAATTCAAATCAGTTTACTTAAACCACTTTCAGTTGTTGCTTTTGTGATCTTATGCTTTTAGCATTTTAATTTGGTGCAATGTTTTTCTGATATTTTTCTGAAAAGTGGATTTTAAAGTGACTGACTGGACTGCTGGTGCCTGCTGGAGTAATGCCGCGCTGCTATTAGCTCTCTGCTGTTCCAAATAAATCTATCAGAAGCAGCAAGACATTAGATTTAAAGTTAGATTAGAGTTGACGGGAAAAAAGCAATTTCCCGTTGTGACATGTTATGTGTGATCATTCATGCAAAGATGCTGGATGTATTTCCTGGCCGGAACACATGCAGGAGATGAGTTGTTGCCAAGGGAGTTGCTCCATCAACCTCCGTGGTTATTTTCAGGTTCCAGCCCATGAATGGTAAGCACCTTTGGGTGAGGCCGCGCCCAGACAAAGGAAGTCTTATCAGGGACAGACAGAGAGTTTAGAACCACGAATGCCAGCCCTCAGCATGACTGTGACAGGGTGCAGAGGGGAAAACACATGTTTTTCAACTGACTGACAGTGGGTCAATTGACTGCTGTTCACTAAAGTGTTTCACCCTGGAGCAACTTGGTTCAGCATTTATGATGAAGACATTTTCACAGATCTGTTGTCAGATTCACATGAATGCACGAAATAATACTGAAAATCGTTTTCTCTGCAAATCCTGCAAACATGTCTGTGTCAGTAAACACATTCTAGACTGCAGACATCATTTCACAGTTCATAGTAAATTAAAGCAGAATATTAGAAATTGTATGCATAATAATCATGACCAAAGTTAAAACAGATTATACAAGTGATATTAGTCACTTTTTAAAACTTAATGTTAAAAATGTGAAGAAAGTTATGTAAAGACTATATATATATATATATATATATTTAAACTGCAAATGGCGTTCGGGTTGCTTGTCCGTACCCCCTTTTTACCTGTCCTCATTGGCTGAGCAGGTGCTACATGCAGGGCTGGTCTTGGGCATAGGTGACATAGGCAGCTGCCTAGGGCACTATCTGCTGGAGGGGGCCCCAAATTGCTATATTAGCCTATATATTAAGGTTTTTTGCTTAAAATATTTTTTAAAAAGTAATAGTTAAAAATATAACTGAAATAACTTGAAAGTTTGACATAAAAATAACTTTGTCTGATGCAGCGCCACTCCTAGCTAGGTGTGCGTGTGTGTCCAGTATGGATAAGGCTGAGTGGTGAGTGAGGAAGCATTGGTAGTTTAAACTTTTAATTGTCAACTTTAACTGAAAATAATTTTTTTTATCGGATTTATCGGCTTGAAGCCATTTTGTCGACTACTGGTAACTGATATTGTTGTGTAACCCCAGTTTAAACGAGTCTAACCCCGGGCTTACACCGCTAGCGTTATGGCTCCGCTGCGAGCGCCGCAGTCTTTCTGTAACTTTAAAAGTGCGAGAGGAACTCCCACTGCAGGCGTTCACGTCTTGCGTCTGCGGGCCGGACTCTGCGTCGCAGAGAATCCGTTTCGTTGGCTTCAAATTTTGAGGGACGTCGTAGCTGATCTGCAGCACTTTTGTGAATCAAAATTTCCGCTGTTCTCGCCGGTTTCAGCGTGTCATAAACATTGCGTAATTTCCGGGTTATTGAAAGTGTGTTGCAGCACAGCGTTGTCAGTCACAACCATGGACGACAAGAAGCTGATCATAGAGATCCAGCACTACTCTGTCCTTTCTACGTAGACAAAGAAGTGTTCTGAAATGACTGGAGAACAAGGATTTGGCTTCCTGTATCGATTGCGAGTTGTTACGTGATCCAACGTGAGTTCGCAATCTCGCAAGATCGACAGTTCAGGCTGTGGCTGGAGCAGCTGCCAGTGTAAGCCATCGGCTGTAGCTAGTCCGCTCCCGCAACGCAACGGAGCCGTGACGCTAGCGGTGTAAGCCCGGAGTAATGGTCTTAACTTAGATTTTTTGATGACATTTTCTGCTTTGTGGATGCTAACACAGATGCTAACTTCAGCCGCGTCACCAATAAGGTGTAATGCCGAAGTGTCCAAATCCAGGCCTCGAGGCCCGGTCTCCAGCTGGTTTTCCAGAAATTCTGTCTTATCTGCTGTTGATTACCTGGATCAGGTGTGTTTAGCCAATATAGACCATCAATTGTAGGTTGGTTGGAAAGCATGTAGAACAGCGGGCCTTAAAGCCTGGATTTGAACACCCCTGGTGTAATGAATAAATGAAGCAAAATAAAATGACACAACTGTTGTAAAACTGTTTTTTTTATAAAGATAATAATAAACGTTCATCCATCATGTCTGCAGCTTCATCATCTGTATGTGTGAAACTACAGAGTGGCTTCTGCTACGTGAGAAGAACTCTCTATAAATGTGTATGTCGAGGAAGACTTCTGGTTTTGTCTGTCTTAAAGGACACATTCGCTCCAAAAAAACTCTTAAGAGGTGCAACACAGCAGTTGTAGTTGCAGTCATAATTATAGAAGCTGATTATTTAGTAGAAAGCGCATTCTCTTCTCTAACCTCTGATGCCAAACTATTCCACTGGTTAGTTGAATCTTTAATATTTTTAATTGGTCAACCAATTTACTTTCAAATGAATTTAAAGTAAACTCTATTATGAAATGTCATCTTAAAATATTGTATAATAAACTGCAAAATGCATTTTCTGGTCTACTTCCCAAGTTTCCCTCTGCTAAAGAGATGGCCAATCTCATGGCACAACACATTTTCAGGATCCACGGCTCTCCCGGAGACACTGAGTCAAACAGAAGTCTGCAGTTTATCTCAAAATTTTGGGCTGAGTTCTGCAAACTTCTTGGTGTGATGGTCACCCTGTCCTCCAGTTTCCATCCGCAACCAGATGGACAGACGGAGAGGATAAACCAACAACTGGAGGGTGGTCTACGCATCCTGTGTAGCCGTGACCCTTCCTCCAGGGCGGATGACGTTGTCTGGGTCGAGTACGCTCACAATTCACTTGTCACCTCTGCCACAGGTATGTCCCCATTCCAAGTGGCTTTTGGATTCCAGCCCCCACTTTTTGACATTCAGGAAAGGGCGGCCTCAGTGTCATCTGCCATGGCGTCCTTTCGTCGCTGCTGGAGAGCCTGGAGAAGGGCTTATCAAGTGCTCTTGAGGTCCGTCAACGTCTACAAAACACAAGCGGAAAAGAGGTGCCCCCCTGCTCCCAGATACTATGTGGGTCAGAGAGTATGGTTATCTACGTCTGATTCGCCCCTACATGCTGAGAATCTGAAACTGACCCCACGTTTTGTGGGTCCTCTCCCTATAACCAAGGTGGTCAACCATGTGGCTGTCAGACTGCGGCTCCCAAGACCACTGCAGGTTCATCTGAGGTTCATGTCTCCCGGGTCAGGCCTGTTCAGGAGAGCACCCTGACTCCGCCCTTCAGGCCCCCTCCACCTGGAAACCTGGAAATAACTCTGTTCTCTTGCCCTAGTGTGCCTGACACCCCCTGGTGGACTAAGGAGTCCTAGCCTTGGCACGCCTCACTCCTGTCTCTGTTAAATAAATGAATCACTGCCAGTTCTGATCAGTCTGCTCACTCACACATCCTGATAAATGCAGTTGCTTTTGTTTTTATTGTGTGAATCCTGTGGAGCATTCACACTATAGTGATCCACTTATATGTTGTAAGTTTTTTGTCGCTAGATAGCTCTTCAACCCCTTGACCTATTCAGCTCATTCAGCTATCAAAATATTCAGCTCTTTTAGGAGATAGCTGCTCGTAAGTTTCAACTTCATAACGCTTCAACTTTTTAAACTATTCAACCAACTACCACTTTTTTAACTCCATTGTAAATGGCTTACGGAATGTTCAAAAGCTAATTTTTCAGCAAAAAACTTTGAGCTCTACAAAACAATAGAAGTCAAGTAGACTTTCACCACAGACACCATTCAACTTATAAACTGTTCAGCAGACTTTGGGCTCTTGAACTTGTATTTTTATTTTTAAAACTCCCTATGACTTTTAAAATATCATGGTTCTCTGCATTTATCCTGCATGGATAAATGCAGAGGGTTTTGCCATAAAGGTCACCGGGATAGACCCAAACCACATCAAACACAAACAGAACTTTCATGTCTGATCAGTTGTGTTTGAGTTAACAACAACCTCCACTGCTGTGTTGACCTACATGGTAGAAATCCTTGAATCTGGTGATCTACACCAGAGTAAGAGTCCCCATTAATCTCAGGAAGGAAAAACTCAGTCATTTTGTGGCATTTGCACCAAAAAAATTCTTTCTTCTGGTGACTCGACCATGCAGCCCATTTTTCTTCACGTTCCTCCTTTTTACATCTCCAGACATCCACACCACAGTTTTTCAGAGTCCTGGATCACAGCTGAAGTCATTTGTGAATCTTTCTTTGCATGATGACTCTGGCAGAAATGTTTCCAATCATTGTTGGGTTTCAACAGAACTCCTCACTTTCCACTTCTTGGTCAGAGTTTGATCACTGCTGACTTTCTCAGTTCCTTGGTGTAACGTGTGTTTAGGACAAGGCGCTCTGACTACAGAAGAGATGTTCGTTTTGAAAAGCCCAGAGTGTGTGAATGAAAACACAGCAACCCAGTAAAAGAACCAATTGATTGTTTTGACCAAACAAACACAGTACTAAACATGAAGGGTTCTGTCCTGGAGTTTGGGTGTCCAGATCCTTTCAATCCCTGATGAAGTTTTTTGTCCAAGTTCTGTCCATTTGTCCTTCCTGAAGGTTCCTTTCAAGTTCAGCTGTCCTCCCTGAAGGGTCTTACAGTAGCTCGCCATCAGAAGAAACAGATTTTTGCTATCCAGAAAAAACCCCAAAACTGATTTAAGAGCAGGTCGGAAATGTATTTACATCCTGGTGTGAATGAGTGTTTTTGTTTTTCTTGGCACGGCAGAGATGCGCAGTTTCCATAACCACCAGCCAGAGCACGTCCAACCACAGCAAAGCAGCAGTGCTAGCAGCAGGAAGGGGAAGCAGGAAGTGGTCTGGTGTTTTTAACAGGATG
>NC_050514.1:1954141-1987322 GCF_002922805.2 Oryzias melastigma
TTTGATTTGTTTTCTGACTGCCTGGATCCGGATTTAAGTAAAAGCAGAACCAAGTAACAAAAGGATCGGCTACAAAAACGACTTTTGACATTTGTCAAGTTTGCCTACTTTAATTTATGAGTCAGTTTAGTTAATATCAGTTTATTAGTATAGTTTAGTGGTTAAAGACATTGAGAAGTAATTATATGTTTTTACATATTTATAAATAGATGCATTACTGCTAACTTCCTACATAAAAAACAATTTAAAAAATCATTAACCAAACTAATCAAAGTACCCTGTGATTAAAATTGTGAAAAGAAAAGAAAAAGACCGTTTCATCATTTCTTACATTTAACTGAGGCAAACAGTTTCTATGTTTCTTGGTGTATTTGGCACTTAAATATGACTCTTTGGATAAATTCTGTTTTTTTGCTGGTAAATTATTGCAACTAGGTTATATCAGACTGGGCTTGTTGGGAGAAACAAACTTTTAATAACCAAACTTAGACATGCGAGCAGCAAGAGCGACAAAGCAGAAGAAAAAGAAGAGCTGAAGACCAGACAGTGAAATACACGGAGGGTAATTAACTGAAATGAAGACAGCTGTGGATGATCAAACACCAGAGCGTGGTAATACCTACAGCTTTTGTTATTCTTTAATCTGAGATTTTTAAAGAGTAGTATAAAACATTATTAACCTACATTCTGCAGTCCTTTCATAATCAGTCAGGAATTTGAACTTCTCCATACATTAACTTTGTGTTGAGAGGAACAAAAATAGCAACAAAACACGTGACAGTAAACTTAATTGGAATTGGGGTGTAGTGATTAATCAATTAATCAAATAATTGATTTCTATTCCTGTGATCCAACTAGATTAATCTGTCTGAGTCAAGTTGTTAATAGAATCAAATCAAATTGATGAATACAGATAAAAACTTGATATTGGAAAATACCCTTTAGATTGAGACATGGTAGGTTTATTTTACTATGAAGTGGAACTATTTTTCAAGACTTGTTATATATGTATATATATATATATATATATATATATATATATATAATGGATACTGATTGGCTTTTTTGAACAGAAATTGGGTTAAAACCCCTTTAAAAAAAATTAACCCGAATAATAAAGTTGGCCGAACCCCAATTTTGTCAACTTTTGGCCAAAGAAAAAAACAGTTTTTCTGGCATACAAACACCATAACCAAGTTTCCCGGCAGCATTTGCATGAGCAGGGCTGCTGACACAACTGACTTTCAGCAGAGGAGCAGCTGGATGAAAGTCGTGATCGTGTCCCTGTGAAATTGTGGGTGTGTAAACTGGATTATGGCTGCGTATGTCAATGACTAAAGTGATTTCTCCTGTAATCAGATTTTTCCAAGACACCAGGTTACCTCAGTGTATGCGACTTATTTTTCTGCTTTTTTTAATCTAGGAGGCAGAAAGTGAAAAATGGCATGACTGCAACTTTAAATAAAAAAACAAAAAAAAAAAAACACAGTTTTTGTGAAGTTATGTTGTAGAATGAACAGTTTCCAGTTTGTATTTATTCCTTTTTTTGCATACCTACCTTACACTTGCAGGTGGTGCAGGGTGACTGGGGCATGTGCCATGTGTCCCCGCTGAGGCGGGTGACACCTGTGGGATCCTTGCACGTCTGCCGGATATCATAGGACAGGTTTTCAGCCAGGCAGGGGTCTGTGATGCAGCGAGGGCAACACTCGCCCTCCGCCACCGCTGTGTGCTCGCACATCAACACGGGACAAACCAAAGGCCAGCATTCCACCTCCCCCACCTGTAGAGGCGCCAACCAAAGAAAAGGAGATGGAGATATTACTGTGTGTGTTCTGCAGCGTGGAATAAGTTACTGCTCACAGGGTGACGGGTTTGCCTCATCCTAAACTAGAAAGATAACAGTTATTTGCGTTCTTAAACAAACTCTAACCAACATTCTATCAACACTATGAGAGAAAACATATCGAACATTTACTCTACTCACGATAAGTTAGGGACATTGTTATTCATGCGCTTTTTACTAGTGTTTTTACAGTTTTTGTCTGAATTTTAATGAGATGCTTACAAACTCCCTTTGATATAACTAATTATGAATGGAAGGAAACACAATTTTTAATCAGTTTGATATTTATTACTCCAAAAATTCAAACAATAATCCAGAAAGCCCTATAACTTCAGTTGTCCCTGTCAATACAAAATTACTTTACTTTATAGCAGGTATTTTCAGCATTTACCACAATGGCAGCTTGACAGGGATGTCTCATTGTCCTCACTATATCTATATAGTGTATATCTATATAACTATACTAGATGTCTTCCACTAGTAGTTCTGCCAGGCCACTTGGGGGTGGAGTACTATCATCCAATCTGTGCTTCAGGTGGTCTCAGATGTGCTCTTTGGGCTTCAGGTCAGAGGTCATTGCTGGTCATACCATTTGAGCCACTCCCACTTCCTGAAGTCTGTCTTTGACAATTCTTACATAGACAGTTTTTGGTGTTCTGGTGGAACTGGAGGATGATGATGGTTCTATGATGGTTCTGAGGTAAGAATGTGGAGGACTGGAACATACAACAACCAAATGGGTTTTACCATAACTGGTGATGCCTGCACAGACTGTTACACTTCCTCCACCAAAGCAAACCTTTGGGGGCATGTTGACCTTGGCATATCAATCAGTTTCCCTTCTCCAGCAACACTGATGACCATTGTTTCTTTGCAAAGTAACCAGACACTCATCAGTGAACAGGACAGTAGACCATTGATACATTGCCCAGGTCACATGGTCTTGTTTCCACTGTAGACGTTCACACCAGTGTCTTGATGTCAGTGGAGTCACCTGCAACTGTTTTCTGGCATTCAAGTCAAAGCAGTGGAGTCGGTTGTGAATGGTTCATTTGAAAACCCTAGTACCCTCACATCTGGTAAACGGGTCTGCAGCTGTGTGGTGTTTGCTCAACCACGTCTGAGTCAGAGGTTCTTAGATACTAGTCATGGTTGTGGTCTGTCACTGGTGGGGCTCCACTCCTGAGTCTGTCACAAACTCTGATAGGATTTCAGAGTCTACTGATGACACTTTGAAACTCACCAAGTTCACCTGCAATACCTGACTGACTACAAACAGCTATGACCAGGTGGTGATGCTCATCTGTTAAATATGTCATTTGTTCATGGCTGTTTTAATGATGACCTTGGAATGACTTACCGGCAAAATCAGCTTATTATACCTAAAGAGTATTTAAATTGACGCCAAATTGAAAAAGTTTTTCCTTTTAGAAATGTTTGTTTTTGGCTTCAATAAGTAAGACACACTGTACACAGCAATACTGCTATGTTGACAACACAGAATTAGGTGTCTATCCCCACTATCCAATTGTCTCCCCTTCCTGAAGATCTGTGAACTGAAACAACCACTGTGTATACAAAATCCATTGGTTTTCTCAATATCGCTAACTTACTCTGAATAGTGACCTTCTTGACAAAAACTTAACACATTTATAAGACAGCACAGAGCCTTTGTGAATTTGTGTCAGTGTTATACTTGTGTACAGACCATGCAGCGACACTGCTGGCAACCATACATCCAAGACGCTCCGCTGCGGTAGAGCGTTCGCCCGCTCTGGTCCAAACACTGACTGGCGGGCTTGTTGTCACAGCCCGGACAACATAACAGATCCTCCTCTGGGTCTTCGCAGTCACAAGGTCTCCTTCTGCAGTATGTCTGTCCGTCCTACAGAAGACAGATCCAGGTAGACGGGTCAAACTATGGCTTCACATTATTGCATAAAAAGGGACAGTTTAAAGAATGGATGCAGAGCTGTTGCAAAAAAGGTGATTAACACATAAAAAAAAAGTAGGAGTCAGTTTGACATTCGTGAGATTAAAAAGAGAACTATATAACACAGAGCAGCAAAAACTTTGGCTTAAAAAGTGCTATTGTAAAAAACATATTTCCAGCATCTAATAATCAACAGCTATAGTCAGAACTTCAGCTATATCCTAATATCTTTGCAACAACAGACACATATTAAACACAAGATTGGAGAAAAGCAGACAATTAATGAGTAACGTATGTACCAATCTGTTTTTGTTCAAATATTTCAATGTTTACGATAGAGACAGCAGTAATTAAATGAGCCATTGAAATTGGCTCAACATAACATTTTTCAAAGTCATTCAGCATCTAGTTCTTTTATGAACCGCAATAACAAAGGTTCACTGGGAAAATTGAATTCGTGTTTCACCGTTTATAGAACAGGAGGTGAATTTAATTTGATTTATTTTTAATAACAGTATTATTCAGTATTCTAGCCTTTTGTAAATCTAATTCAACATACTGTGAACTTCATACTGGATGTAAACACGATGTTATCATTTAATATTTTCCAAGAACATGCTGACTGAAGGTTCTCTTTTATGATCATTTCTAATCCTAAACCTAAGGAATCTATGTGTCTAGAATCAAAGATTATGAGCAAAACTATTAGTGATGCATAACTACTGTTTGAAAGTTTCTTTTTAAGATGGACATCTATAAAATAGCTTAAATGTTTTAATATGAAGCTATAGCACATGCATGATTTGGACGAATTAAGATCAAAATAGTTACCACACTCTTTGGTGGGGGAAGGTTTGTTTTCCCATTTGACCCCCCAGTGAGCCAGTGAGCAACCCCAATTGGAAACCATTTGGTGGTTTAACACTTTAACACTGGAGATGTCGCACATGACGCCTAAACAATACATGCTCTTTGACATATCTTTGAACATTTATATGATCAGCTGATTCTGACTTGGAGGAAAAAATGGCTTTTCATATTGGCTTTGCAAAGTGTCTTTTCTCCCCAACAGAGAAAGCTGATTTACAGTCCTTTACTACTGTAAAGTGTTATATATCAGCATTACGCTGCTTGTCTCTGTTTCAAAGCCAACTAGAATTAATTGTGTAAATGGTTGAAGAGTTGTAGTCCAAAGATTGTGAACACTGGAGATCAAGCCCCAGAGCTGAAGGGATAACCCCCATCCGAACACTTAATGGCGAGTGTCAAACAACCACTTTTTCAGTCTTCAGTAACAAAGCAGAGGAGCCACTTGAGATGGCTCTGGAATCTGGGTGCCTCCTAGACGCCTCCCTGGTGAGGTGTCCGGGCATGTCCCACTGCTGCCTCCGTGACCTCCTTAATGGCCCTTCGCTTGCTGGCCTCAGTGATGCCCAGCATGTTTTATGCCCTATAACCCCCTGCATCCCACCTCAAAAGACTCACACCTTTCTCTCCAACCATTGAACTCCTCTACTAAGAAAGTATACTTTTCCTCTTATTTGTCTGGGCTTGGTAAGACGTCATAGACCGCCTGTGTCAGGAAATGTGTACGATGTGGCTCAGAATTCCACAACTCCGCCTATGACAGTTTGCGTTCCACTGAATGCTCCCATCTTGACCCAGCTCCCTGCTGAGGCATCTCGTCCATCCTGCTGGCTCGCTCCTCCTCAATTATTGCTCACAGCTCTTTATGATCTCCACTTGTTGCACATGAATTTTGTATGTTGGGCATGAATCGAATTTAAGTACATTACCTTGTGGTATTGATCATGAGTGTTTTATTTGGCCTTGGCTGAGGTTATACAGCCTCCATCTATTCAGTTCAAGGATCATTTAAGAGAAGCACCCAGCATTCACACGACAGCTTTTATTGCTTTTCTTTAAATATCACTTTTCAAACAGCACATTAATATATATCTAATGAGGCAGTTTAATGTTATACGTTTGGCAGAAGGGCATTAATACAAATGCTACAACTTCAATTCTTTCCCATAGTCGATGTTGTTTTCTCACTATCTCTACCTGGAGAAAACTTTATGGAGCATTTTACTGAACACAGCCAGCACCGTCAGGTCCTGGGACCAATTTGCCACGGAGATGCAAATACTTTCTATAAAATGGATGTTAGAAAAAGTATGATGGTCATAAAAATCACTCTGCATACTATTAAAAGGGCAAACAGAGCCGATGTTTTATTGATGCATAGAGTTTGGCTACCGGGAGAGCTCAGCTTAGTGGTATTGCTGAGGATGACCTTGGTCTTTACAGTTATGGCCCTCGACTTGCTGGGAAAACTCTCGCCAACTGTAATGTGTTGGCAGGATGCATTTATGAGAGCAAGCTCTTCATTTTAATGCCAGCAGTTAGACATGACTTGAATGCCAATGCCACACTGGTGTCTTCAGCGTCTCATCATTGCTATTTTGCTGTCATCTCAGTAATTTTACTGCATTAGCGTGTCCGTATTTATTGTGAATTTGATGTCCAAGGACAGACAACAAAACTAAGTACTTATTAAATTCAATTCAGTCAGTTTATAAAGCGCCAATTCACATCTGAGGTTGTGAAACCTTGGAAGAAATGCAAGAAAAATTTAATAAAAAACATTGAAGTACAAGGTATAAAAACAGTCAACAGGACTCGGTTCATCTTTAATAATTGAAGATGTTTCGCCTTTGCTCTCAGAAGTTATGAATTCTAATAAACAGAGTGAAGAGAGCTGGTAGTAAGCTTTTAGGAAGAAAGTGCTTAAGACACAACGCTCGGTTAGAGCATTTATAGGTTAGCAAAAAGGCTAAATGGTATCAGGTCGTTGGGAATCTGTCTGTCTTTAGCTGGGGTGAGGGGAGGGACAGTCATTAGCACTCTAAGAGACAGTTGTAGACAAATCATTGACTATACCAAATCTGCCAATTCTATTGGGGGGAGGTTTGTCTTTTCTAATTAGAATTGCTACCTCACTCACATCTCACTAAGGCCGAATACAAATTCTTGCCCTACATCTATGGCTTCTCCCTTCCCTTCCAACTATACGGGCATTTAGTGGTGTCCAAAATAGTTTTTTTAGGGGAAGCTATAGGGATCTATCTATAAAAGGAGGATTTCAACGGAGGGCACTTCAGAGGGGGGTGGAGACTGGTTTCAACATTCTCTTTTTGTTTTTCCTTGCAAGTAAAATCGTATTTCTGACCACAATCTCTCTCTTGTCGCAAAGAAATGTTTCAGGTTGTTTAAACCTGACAGTATGCCTCCGTTGGGAGAGTGATCGGCGTCCCTGTGTGAGGAGAAGTGCAGTCCTTCCTCTTCGTGCGCTCTGAAGCACAGAAGTTTACATTTAAATGTAAGTACTGAGTTTTTGCTTACGCATGGTTTTTTAAGTTTCAAAGCTGACGTTATGTATCTTAAGAGCTCTGGCACCATAGCCCCTCCGACTATTGATGACGTCATATAGGGTTAGTAACATCTGAATTTGGTGACTTTTTTGCATAAGTCTCCATTTGAAGGGGTAGGGAGAAAGGGTATGGGGCAGGAATTCAGATTTGGCCAAGCCCATTACTGTCTGTGCATAATCACATTCACTAGAGTTGGTCCTGCAATGTTGATAGGGTCTCTTCAGCGACGGTTGTTTGGTAACTTTTTGTTGCAGTCCTTACTACTCCAAAATACTCTGTTTATAGCTCGAGATTTCCTCATTGGGACGAACCACTTTCATATCTCAAAGTGTTGAAAGGTTTGGAATGGACTGAGATGAGTTTGAGTTTCTTGGATAGTCTAGAGAAAGTTACAGGATTGGCTCTTGTTCATTCTTGTCATGTTCTATCGTGGTCTTTGAAGAAGGTCCAGATTGGATATCTACAAGTTCTTAGGGCGTGGCAAACTTGTTGGTCCTGCTTTTTTATTCCTTTAGAGACTGTAGGCAGTTCTGGTGCAAGGTTATGAACACACAAAGATACCTCCACAGTGACTGGTTGAAATCCAAAAGTACAGTATGTCTTGATCTACGAGGACTCTGTTCACGTCCACATGGAAATATCTGTTCTCTATGATTATTTATCACCAAAAAGTCCAGGAAGGCTTGGCAATTCTACTGGGCTTTTTCCTGGGTGAACCTGATGGTTTTATACGTGTAAAGTACATGAATTTTGGTTTTCCTTTCAGCGACCAGAGGAAACACTATTTCTCCTGCAGAACACAGTGAGTAGGAGCTTGGTAATATTAAAAAAAACAATGTATGTGCATTGTAGTGACTGAGTCTTAGGTAAGAGCAGTGATATAACCCCTATCACAGCCAAAACACATCCCCCAACTACTGTATATAAATATGCATGCAATGCAAACACTGTTAATGAAAAGGTTAGGTGATAATAAGCGCTTCACTGCGGAACGTTTAACAGTCAGATTTAACTACAGTATATTTTTGGTATCACTTTCCTCTCTGTGGGAATCCACAGTCGCCAACTGAAAAAACCGGAGCCATTATCAAGTGAGAAAACAATTCAATTCACACTCCAGAAAACGATTTCTGTATCCCCGTACATTTTCTTTTGCCAACACTCCAGTGAAACAGTTGACAATAAATAACAATAAACATTATTTGCTGGAAGTGTGCAGAGCAGAAACATCTGAAGCGCTGCCAACTGCTTATTGTTGGAGCACAGAGGAAAACCTCAGAGCTATGGCAAAGAAGCCTTCATCGTTTTAATGTGAGGATTTGCTTCTGCTTAAATGAAGACAACAAAATAAAGCCTGTATCCTTCACTTTTTTTCTTTTCTTTTGTAAACTATAACTCCAACAACAATGTTCTATTTACTCTTGATGGAGCGGTTCTATTTGTTATCTCAGCCCAATCTTTTGTTTGTTTGCTTGTTTAAATTATACCTACATAAAACAAAACGTACCATTTGTAAACTTAGATGACTGGAAGCTAAAAAAACAGGTTTGTTACTTATTATGAAACCATATAAAACCAACAGCGCAGTTTTGTGCAAATTTGGTTTAAAATCCACTTATGGCGAACAAACAGTAGATTTAGTTTTACATTTAAACATTTAAAGTTCTGCTATGAAAGTACTATATCTATACAGTTTAGCTTAACAACATGGAAATGTTTGATGTTTTTTTTGTTTTTTACAGATTTCAGAGGGACATAACAGTCAATAAAACGAGCTTTTTCAGTAATATGTAAAATAGAATTTCAACATGTCCATGTTAGGATTTTTTGTCGAAATAAATGTCTTTTTTTACATTCTTATAATTCCCTGGTACATTTTGGGAAAGTCACTTTTAGTTCAAATGAAAGATTTTTTTTCTCGTTCTTTTGGTCACGACCCAGAGCTCATGACCATAGTTGAGTACTGGAACGAAGATCAACCGGTAAATTGAGAACTTTGCTTTCTGGCTCAGCTCTCAGGTACAGTGACCATATAACAGAAGACACCGCTCCAATCCAGCTGTCAATCTCATACTCTGATCTTCCCTCACTCGTGAACAAGACCCCAAGATATTTAAACTCCTCCACATGAAGCAGGAACACTCCACCCACCGACAAACTGCCTTTCTCCGGTTGTTAAATGTTTGTTTCTCAAAAGCAAAGCTCCTGAAATGTGAGTCTGTATCAAGAACTAACAGAATAAAACAAATGTACCAAAAATAAACCACAATGCCAGCATTGTTTTCCTCACTGCAGACCTTATTGTTTAAGTTTTGGTTCAATGTACAAATGTGAAAAAAAAAAGTGCATAAACAAAGGAAGCTTTTTTGTAACATGTGTGTTAATTAAAAGTGTGTGTTCTCCTTTACTACCTTGCAGGAACAAATGGCACAGTGGTCAAAATTTGGCTTCCAGTCTTCTCCGTTGCGTCTGATTCCTTCTTCTTGTGGACAGTCGCCACTGCAGCCCGGACCAGAAACGCAGACGCAGTCGTAGCCTCCGGGCAGGTTCACGCACACGCTGTCATTCCAGCAGGTGTGTGTCTGCAAACTGCACTCATCAATGTCTGCAGGACACAGAAAGAAAAAGAGACATGATTAGAAATGTCAGTTTCTAGAATCAAACTATGATTCTATGTGTTAACCTTTCCAAAAACATTAAGATTATAAGTTAAATTTAAACTCTATCACATACACAGATGCAACATTTTAATTAAAACAAGATAAACTTCACCTTTGCAAATATGCACGTGTTGTGCTTATGTAATAAAATGAAAAGGAAACTGATTCGCTGTGGCGACCCCTGAAGGTAAAAGCCGAAAGTTACTTTCTTCCTTTTTACTTTAAGAATGTTTTTAAACCAAAACCTCAAAATGCTGTAAAGTTACATTATTAAGTATACCAACATTTTTCTGTTTTATTCAAGTTTCATTAAATGCGATCATTTTGGAAAATACTGTTTTATTATATGCACTAAAAGAGGAATAAATACATGAGTCATGCCGTTTGTATTGCTTTAAGTGTACTCACAATGACTGTGGAATGTGAACATTTGCAGAAATGACATTTGTAAATGTTATCAAACATGAATGAATTGTACAGTCATTCCGTCTACCTCAAATTTTGCATTTCTATAAAGGACTTTATCTGATGAAATGATAGTATTATCACCCCCCCCCCCAAAAAAAATATATAATTAATATAATTATTTTTAATACATTTTGCAAAAAATAACTGATTATGTTGCATGGTGTTGGGTTATTTTTGGAAAAAAAAGTCAAACTACATTTACAACATACTATATATAGCTTCGGTCACAAGAAGAAGTGGACCACATCTGAGATCTTCCTCATTTCTCTCTACCAGAGCCCAACAACAAGCAACGCTCCGTGACATTTTCACTCCAAACATCTGTCCTCACCTTTTACTAAGTCATGGCATTTCACTTGTTCCACTCACTAAGTGTGAGCTGTTCAGACAGAAAAAGACCAAAGTCGTTTTTGACAGAAATGCTGCTGCCTGCAGACACTAATCACTGCCATGTGTCACTGCAGCTCACTGCTGCACGAGCAAAAGCCTGTATGGAAAAAAAGTTAAAAAACGATTTGGATCTTTCTGTCTTTTTTGACCAAGTCATGTCGGTGAGTTCAATTTTTTTGTTCCGTATTTTCAGCAGTATAGGGAACACTAGGTTACAAATAGACTTTTTTTGAGTTAATGTCATACAGTTCTATGAGGCTATAATGCTGTTCACGCCATATGACAGGTTTAAGAACACACTGAGCACAAGTTCTTCAACGCACTTTTATGGTATTCACACTGGACTGATGCTAACCGATACTAGCGCATGTACTCACAGTTGGAAGAGACCTGGTGTCAAATGTCAAAGTGGTGTAAATCTGGTTCTTGCTCCAGGCTTTTTCTTTCTAAAATAAAAGTAATTATTTTTAAATCCCTATTTAAATGGTTATATGGATATTTTCACAGATCTGTTTGTGTCCATCAGTTTAGTTTAATTTGATGTATGAAAAACAGAAGCAAGAGGTAGCAACTTAGAAAATCTATATTTCTTTCTCTACTCTTAACTGTTCAACTTCCTTTTACTACAGTTGAAAGTTTTCATAGGAAACCTTAAAACAGGAACTATTTTAGTATATGTTTCTGTACAGAGAAAGCTCCTCTGGTGAAGCAGGCAACATGTCCCAGCCCTCTAACCCATCACTCAGAATAGTCCGAGTCGTCTTTCTGCTTCACCCAGATTTATCTTCTCTTAAAGGGGAAGTAACCTCTGCCAGACCTCGATCTGATTCTGGAGAAACAGTAAAAACATGTGAAGCCCACAAGTGATCCTCAGCAGGGTGAAAGATTAGAGAAAGATTTCTCACATTTATCATCTTGAAAAACGGCTGCAGCTCCTCAAATCTTGTTCAAATGTTGATGAGATTACCTTCCAATTAGACTATTTTTATCTGAACCCTTTAACACAGCAGCTTTAGCAGCTTTGTGCCAGTAGTGAAGTGCCTACACAATCAACATAAATCAGCTGATTCTCTTACAGAGAAAAGTAAAATTTGCCCCATTGGGCAAATTTTACTTTTGTAAAGTGTTATAGTTGCAAAGCCAACATGAAAAGAGGATTTTCTCTGCCCCAGAATCAGCTGATTCACGTTGATCTCGTACATTTAAAGTTATTCAATGATAAGTCAATGATGTGTCCGGTATTAAAGGGTTAAACGGGAAACTGAACTTTTCTGAGAAAATAGAGTTTTTAATTTAGAAAAAAAGTATGTAATCAAGCTGAACCTGACTACATTTAGAAACATTTGATTTGATTAAATGGTTTATTTCAAGCAATCAAGACAAAGAAAAAATCATTTCATTTGCAATAATCAATCATCAGGTTTCCATCCATAAAGACGTGTCACACACAGGATAACTAGACATTGAGAGATTGCCTGAAAGGGAGTGGGAGGAAGCAAACATCATTTTAAATATTAAACTTTATAGTTTCAAACTGCCAAAGGCCAACAGCAAGCAGACAAATGTATTATCCTTACAGACATTTCTATCAATAGGGAAGAGACCCTTTTTCATTTGTAGCAAATGATAGTTTTTAGTAAATTCCCAAATAGAAAGGTCCCAGAGACATGGCTGCTCACTGTATTTGCCGGTGAAGGAGCACAATGAGTCAGGTGAGTGCCTGAGAGCAGCTCGCAGAGCAGAGCGGTGTGTGTGTGTGAACTGAGCATTCAACAGCAAAAAAATGAAATTCTAGGCCACCAAAAAAAAAAAAAGAAATATTACAAGTTTTTTTCTGGTACAGTTGAAGTTAAAGTTACCTAATCCAGCGAGCGAACGCCGTGTGCAGCAGCATAACTACTACACTGTAAAAAGTGTCCTGGATTTGAACAGGTAGGTTGAATGTCTACAATGTTACAAATGTTTTGAAGCTTCTTTATTTGATTTTGATTGAGTTTTTTATGTTTTATTCATTGATGGGTGGTTTGCAGGATCTCTGCAGAGACCGTTGATGAAGTCATGTCCATATGCACTCATTTCTCTCTCCACAAAGACGAGATCTCCTCCAACTCTGTGTGGTGTTACTTTCAACGTTCTTGCACTAACAGAACAGACTGTTTCCATTCCTCTTTGTTGTTGTTGTGTGTTGAAACAGGGCGTTTCGTTTGGAAAATGTATGTAACACTCTTCACATTCTCCTGTTCTTTCTACGCATGACATTCATGACGTAAGCTGGTGAATGGGCTTCTGGGTATGTGACTGCAAAGGGCAGATTAAAGTGGCGGTCCTTCGGACGTCTGTCTCTAAGCTCTTTATTTTACAATTGAAAATCTGCATAACTGACACACAAACCCCTGAAAGTCAGACTCACTGGTAAGAATTTGATTTTAAGTCTCCAAAAGGTTCAGAATTTCTTTGTTTTTGACACAAGTCTGGAAATAAATCTTCACAAGATGCTCCACGACTTTCAGACAACTTTGGTTCTTTTTTTTTCTCAATTTATGACTAAATTTATAATTTTTTCTTGTAAATTTACGAGATTTAAAGTAATAAATTCATTACTTTAAAACTGGTACATTTTTGAGAAAAAAAGGCATAAATTTACCCTGTGACTTTTTCAACCCATGTGCTATCCCAGGCACATTTACATTAAAAGTGGGTCATCTGGACCCCACAAGACGGCCCGCTGAACTTTTTTATCTTCACTGATGTCCGTACATGAAATCTTGTCCAAGATGAAGTCATAAATGTACAACTTTAAATCTCGTAAATTTGCCAGATTTAAAGTTGTAATTAAAAAAAAAAAACTGTTTGTAAACTAGCCCTAATACTCAGATGTATTTTCTACTCCTAACTAAGAATAAAGCTACACCTTCTGAAGTTAAGACTAAGTCAATGAATATTAATACCTGAATATTGTGTTTTTTGATTAAAAAAACTCACAATGTTCATATCACAACTGCAAAAATATTACAACAGGGAAAAACAAAGGAACCACTAATGTTAGTCAGACTTTTAAAAGATGAAAGTTTAAACTGACCCCGACCCCCCCCCCAAAAAAAAGTTAAAAAAATTGAACTCAATTACAATTTATTAAGACCTGTGGTGTTAAATTTGCGCCAAAAGTCTCCCATGAGCGTAGATCAAATTCCACGCACATGCGAAGGGGGGCACAGTCCTCCACGAGAAGACGGAACTAGTTTTAGGAGCGTAATAATACTTTTACAGGTGAGCAGCAGAGGTGCGTAAGAATCCTCCCACCAGCGGAGAAGAGGTTTCAGGAGCTCAGAAGTAGAGGAGAGGGGGTGGAGACTGTCCTGAACCTATGGAACGCTTGATAAACGCTTGTGGAAGAGCTTTGGCAGAAATGTAACACCATATTTGCCCTCCCCTATTTTAAAATCAAGATTAGTATCATCATTAATCATCAATGCAATGCAAGCTTTTTTAAGCACTGCAAAAATAACAAGAGCAACAGTTTTTAAATGATCTGAAAACACTGATAGAACTCATAGAGACACACATTTGATCCTTTCATTTCTCATGACCACTCCCCCACTCCTGCTGTTCTCATTTGCCAGACTTCCAAAGTCTTCTGTACCCCCAATGAAAAATGTTCTAGCTCCACCTCTGCTTGAGGGGTACCCACAGAAGACTGCTATATTATAGATGTTTTATATATATTTTAAATCTTGGATATAAGGGGATTCTTAGGTACCTCTGTACCAATTCGGTGCTTGTACCACAATGTGCATGATTACTTTATTAGTCTTTTACATTATATTTATTTTGATTTTTTTGTTAACATATATCTTAATACATTCCTTGTCTCTGGAACGTAGTGCAGTAGCACTGCATGACATGTAATGTCTCCCACTCTATTGTGTCTTTAAAAGGTAAAACGATTAACTTAAAGCAACGTTTTATCATAGGAAAAGAGAAAAAAGTCAAAGTTTTAAAGTTTTGCATTTCCAGACAGAGTACCAGCATTTTGGTTTCTATTTTATTTTCTTTTTTAAAGCGGAGTGATCAGTGGTCTCCAGGAGGCAGCTTGGTCGACATTAAGCTTGGCAAGGTTTAACATCCCAGCAGCAACAATACTCCTCTACGCTGCAGAATATGCATTCTAATTGGTCGCACTATCAGTTCTTCTCATGGAAAACAGCTCGACCAAGAATTTATTGTGCCCCTTGACAGACTATTTGCATATGTTAAATGAAATCCCCATCAGCCAGTCAGACATACTGTACCTCTGCTGGTGAAGGATTAATGCTCTTCATGCCAGCAGCTGCAGCTCACAGACTGAGGAAGGCTGTTACACTCAGGCTGTGAAAGGCAGAGTTTGAATCAAACACAAAAGCCCTTTGGAGAAGTCAGCAGAGCAGAGGCAGCCGTATGCAGAACTTTCACTCAGAACCAAATTTGTTGTCACACATGAAAGCACTAATCTTGTGTTAGTACATGACAATGTGGAGGCAGACACACCAAACAGCTAAATCCTCCTGACAGATGTTTGTAATTAGAAGGCATGAAAAGCGCAGTATTTGAGTATTTAAGCCATATTTCTCGGTGTGTCTGCAGGCGGGCCATATGGAAAGGTCACAGAGAGAGAGAGAATGATGAAGAAACTGTCTTGCAGGGACATGCGGGGAATTTATGTTGTATTATCCCCATCTTTCTTCACAATCTGTTTATTAAATCCACCTGTGGCCCCTAAAGCGTGATGTATAATAAACATAGTGTGAGATGCAGCGCATGCAGCTTCCTTCCAGAGTCATAAAGCAGATGGGCTGATGTATGCAGCTGCTCTGCTCTCATTTCCACCCGACACAGAGAGCTGCAAAACAACAAGAGGCGCATCGTGACACAGCCGGCTCATTGCGCCGCAGGATGCTGGACTGAGATGTCCACATCAGACAATCAAGACCCTAAAGTCCAGACACTTCCTGCATGGAGTCCACAGCCCCGCTGAGATGTGAGGAAGTGTGACAGAGAGAAGTGCAATGAAATACCAGCTAAATGCTACACGCCAACGTCTCAGGGCTCCAGTTTATGGGATTCTACTGTTATTTTTTTTCTTGTCCATCTTTTTTATTGTCCATATATGAATAAAATGAGTATTAGTTTTGTTTCTTTTAATGCCTGGATTGCACTCAAGTGAAGCACAACTGTCAGATACATTTTTATAGATGTGTTAAATTATTGTGACCATTTGTGGTTTATGAATTCATCTTTAGCCTTAAGGAACAGGTGAAAAGATAAAAGATACATAAAAGAAAAGGCTCATTTCAAAAACGTTGTTAAAAAGTTTCTCTAAATCACGTCTTTCTGAAAAACAGGAAAAGAGAAAAAGGGTAAAAGTGCCAAAATCAATGTGTTGGTTTACTAAAATATCCATCATTCATTTTTTTCTCCTAACTTCCTATTTCCATTACTGGGTCTTTCCATTAAAGTCCCACTCTGATCATCTTTTGTAACATTATTGTGCTGTTTATAGGCAAAAAAAGCATTTTGGACGTGTGGTTTGTACGCGATAAAACTCGTTTTTTACACCTGTCTTAGGACAACTTCAGACTACAATAGTACAGACAATACAGTCATTTTCTGACCGTAATTATCACACTTCTAGGAGTCAGTGAATGCACCGGGACTGAAATTTTCAGATTCAAATGAAAAATAAAGGTTTGAAATTGAAATCTTGAAACCTAAAAATCAGAACATTTGAAGCTGAAAATAAATATGTTTTTTTAGAGTAGCAAAAAGTTTTGGACATTTTACATTTTTTTGGGTCAAACACAAATATTTTTGTGTTTGTGTTCAAATAATATTAGCTCCCAAATAGCTCCATAGCTGTCTAAAAAAAAAATCACCCTGTCAATTCCTGAAAAGTTTTTGCTAAACATTTAAAAAAAAAAAATCAAAACCTCAAATCAAAACATTTATTGTGTTCTTTTAAATTTTCATGCTGACTATGGATCTGAAACCAGCTGGAAATGGGATGGAGGCAACAAATGCTGCAGAAATCAAAGAGATTTTGACAATCTTCAGCTGGGAGGTCTTTAGCTTCACTTCATTCTATTTTAGTTTAGTTATAGTCACATGACTTTAAAATATAAACAGAAATAGGATTTTTTAAATCATTAAAATATATATATAATAACAGTGTTTAATTTCCAGTATGAAGAGCATTTGTTCTTAAACCTCCAATCAGAAAAAATAAATAAATAAGAAAAAGGTAAAAAAATGAATGTAATTGTATGTTTGTATCCTGTATATTTGTGTCCATTCAGACATATTTGAGGCCATTTTTGTTTGACAAATTGAAAATCCTGTGTAAAATGTATATATGCATGGGCTTGTTTGTGTTTTTTTATTTTTTGACGCAGAGAGAAATTGTATTTAAAGTGGACCCATCTCAAGTAGAAATTCAATCATAATGTCTACGTGAGGCTGAAAACATACACTAACTATAAGACAAGTGTTTGCCTGGAAAAGTGCCCGTCTGTTTACCTTTGCCTCTCCTGGGAGAATGAAAAGGTGATGCAAATGTATAAATTGTTTAGCCCCAATAAACTATCTACCTAATCTGGAGGAGTGCACTTAGTACGTTCAAAGAGAAAACACTGGCATTGATTAATGTGCCGTGCAGCTGCATGAGCCCAGAGCAGCACAGCTAGCTGCTTTGTTTGCCAAACACAAATTAGCACCAACATTACAACAAACCGCCTGCTTGACAAATATCCTTGGACTGAAAGCTTTTTTAACAACTTCAACAGTTGATAATAACTTCCTGCTGCCTCTCTGAAAGGAACACTTGCTCCTTTTATTTTCCTTTTAAGATTCAAATGTATGTAATAACGCAAAACTAATGAGTCATTCAAGAGTTTGAGAGCTTATTTTAAAGGAACTGTTAAAATAATCTGTGGTTATTTGGAAAAGTGTCCGTTTCCACAGATTCTCTGTTGGTGAGGAGTCTAGAGCCCACGTTGCCACTTGTTTTGCTCGGTCCATGTGTTTGGGATCACTGTCATGATGAAGATACACCCATGTTTCATTCTCAATACTCTCAGTGATGGAGAGACGTTTCTGCTCCAAATCTCATCATCCATGACTCCATTTGTCCTTTAGTACACATCGATAATGCTGTCTTCTTTACAAAAAAGGAGCCTCAAAGCATGATGTTTCCACCCCCATCCTTCACAGTGACCACAGATTCTACCCCCTTCAACCACGATGAGTGGTGTTTAAACCTGAGAGTTCCATTTTGGTATTTTGGTCTCATCTGTAGACATGACATTCTCCTAATCCTCCTCTGGATCATCCAAATGATTTCTGGAGAACATTAGATGGACCCGGACATGTACTGGGTTAGAGAGAGGTTTGTCAAAAAAACTGCAGAATTTGAATTCATGACAACATCCTGTGTTACTACGGTAACCTGTGTTACTGTGGTCCCGGCTATCTTCAGGTCATTGACCAGATCACTCATGGAGTTCAGGGCTGTTTTCTCATTTTTCTATAAATAAATTTTAACCCACCGGGTGAGATCTTGTTTGTTGTTATGCTTTCGTACTTTCAAAATAACATCTTTGTCGTCTGTGGCGTAAATGGACACCGGTGTTTATCTGCAGTGTTAAAATGCATAATCGAGTGGGCTTATCAACCAAACTTTTACAAAGTTTTATTCTGAAAGTACAACAGAAGTTATTATTTTGAAACCCAGACCTGTTTCCGGTTCTTCTCCTAATAGAACTCCTGCGTAAAGTTTGGATAGCGTTCTGGAGGGACGACGTTAGACGCAGACATGAAGGAGGAGACCTAAACTTTTTGATCGATTGATGAACATTCCATTTTTTTGTGTCAAGGCAACGCAATGGAGATGCACCGCAGATGAAGCAGTGTCGCCGAGGTTTTGTAGATTGGTTCATTCCAGTTTTGTTCAGATCTACAATCTTGTCCCTGGTGTCCTTTGATAGCTCTTTGGTCTTGTTCATGGTGGAGAGGTTGCAATCTGACGGTTTAACAGTAAGATACAGGTGTCTTTAATGCAGATAATCAGTTGGAACTGACATTAACACAAGTAACAAGAAGAGCTTCTTGAAGAAGAAGTAGCCAATCTGTGAGGGGGAGAATTTTTACTTGTTTGAAGGCGCTAAATAGTTATTTTCTGCACCGTTAAATAAATTCTTTAAAAATCATACAATGTAATTTCAAGGATTGTTTTAAAGATTTTTTTTATTTGTTCCTGTCCACAGTTTCCATATTGCCTGCTGAGTATGAGGATTTATACAGCATTCCCTCGTTTTCGCTGAAGTTTCACGATAGGGGGATTTCGCGATGTACGAGTACAGATGTGTCAAGGCTGTAAATCTACTCATGATGCACTTTATACATTTTTCTCAGACAGACATGAACGTTTACAAGCTTTATTCCCTTGTTTAAACTCTCAAACTAAAAAATAGGTCCAGATTTATAGAACAAAAGCAAATATCCGATCGCGATCGAAGATTTCTGTAAAGATAGCAAGTATGGAGCTAAATTAGGGCCAATATTATTTGAAACCCAAAGAAAACAAATTGAAAAATATTGGTGTTTGGCTAAAAGAAAAAAATAAAAAAAAAAATCAGAAAGAAAGTCTTAAATAAACTTGGCGTCAAATCTGTTTTTTAGGTTTCAAACTAAAAATTTCCATTTAAAACTTTTTTTTCAGTTTCAGATCTTTTTTGTCGTCTTTGAATCAGAAAATTTCAAATTGGAAAAAAAAGTTGAAAGAGAAAAAAAAGTTTTGAAATTGACATTTTGAGGTTTGAAACCAAAAAAATTGAACATTTGAAGCTGAAAATAATTAAGTTTATTTTATAAAAGCAAACTTTTTTTGGGGCCAAACACCAATACTTTTTAATTTGCTTTATTTGGGTTTCAAATTATATTGGCCTTAAATAATTTCCATAGACAAGCTATGTATCTGTACAGGAGACATGGCACACAAGGGATTGATTGACAAGGTAACCACAGCCAATCAGGATGCAGAACATAGTATGCAACAAGAAAAAAAAGCAGGCCAAATTGCACTAAAATACAAGGGAACACTAGTGAAAATGTTTTTTTTGTCAACAAAATAGAACAGTGTTGAAAAAAAGTTCAATTGTTTTTGCTTCCATTAGAATAATCTAGACTTAATTCGGTGATAGCACCTATAAATACTAGTAGTTTATGCTTTTTACAATGTTTTTATGACTTGTTCAGCATGGTGAGAGACCACACATTTTACATTAATCACGTTGAACTTTAAATCAAGCTTTAGAAAGTATAAAATAATTGTAATTTTTGAATGTAAATATTTAGAGCTCATCTTCGTGGGGTTCTCTGTTCCTCCTTGTATCTCGGTCACATGTACTTATAACTGGATGACTTTGATTCTGTCTGCTCTGATCAACACAGAATGTTCCTCTAAGTTCCGTTGACTGTTGTGGGAGGAGAAAGTCCTGCTACATTTTCATTTGTACTTATTTATCTGGCTTCTGGCAGACGGAGAGGAGAAGTCAACATCTGTGCTGTCACATCCACAACAGGAATAAAAACTAACCCAGAGGCAGAGTCACACTATAAATCCAACAAATACCCATGCAGACTTTCAATTAAATATATTATTATAGTTATCATTGCGAATTCGTTTTAGTGACTGATCACAAAGCACATTTATAAATAAATGGAGTCTAAAGCAACATGGATCATTCTTTTCTTGACAAATTCTGAGTTTTTACAGACTAAGTTAGATATGAATGGTATGAATGAATCATAAAAACACACCTTCATGTTCAGTTTTCTCAAAGTAATAGCCTCTCTTCAGTCCTTCAATAGATTTAATAAATGACGGAGAACATTGCGATGTTATGGAGCAAGCAACTGTGATTTTTGTTCTAAGGGATCATTGATCTAGTATAATTTAGACCTACTGATCCGACTGCACCCTACTTTTGAAGTTCTACTTAACTTTAAAGCCAGAGTCATTTAATCTTACATGGAAAAAGGTTATTTCTGTCGTTTTTTTTTTTTATCCAGTTCATATGTAGATGGATATTGGCAAAATGCAATGAAGCTGCATAAGTCTCCTCTTTATCATACGCACTCTTTTCCTGCACACACTTTGGGCTGCTCTGTGTGAGACGGTGTCGACTGCCTGTCTTTCTGCTGTCGTTTTCATCCTAACCACTGCCAGTACACCCACAGGCATCCTTTTAACCAATATCCACTGCTGCCACGGCAACAAAGTAGGTTTCAGTGTTTCGGAGAGTTTGTGCACCATAACTGAGAATGTTTTAGTCTTTGCCTGACTTCCTAGTCTATCCATTATACCCATGTTTCATCCATTTCACTTTTTTTTTTTATTTGGACGGTGTGACAAAAGACATGAAGCAGAAAGTTGGCTGGTTTGACGAATGGCTCCACAAATGTCAGTGCCTCCTTTCACCTCCGACTGCGCCTGTAACTGCACATCAGTCAATTGAGGGACATTCCACTTAATCCTAATCTCAGCTGTTTTTTAAAAAAAAAACCCCCATTGATGTAATTCACTTTGAAAAAACATTTGTCGTTATGAAAGGAAAAAATTGAAAACTTTAAGTCAAAGTCTCAGGTCTGCTAAAAAGAATAAATGTCATATTATATCTAAAGTGTAGACATCAAATATTTCCACAGGAATGAAGACACTGTTGTTGTTCACCTTTCAGCAAATCTCTTCAGGGGTCGCCACAGATCATCAGATTTCACTAATTCAGACACGTGGTTTGGCAGAGTTTTTCTTTTTTTTTTTTTTACACTGGATTCCCTTCCTGACACAATCTTGTTTTTTTATCTGGACTGGGGATCGGCACAGGGACTCTGGTTCTCTTGTATCTACAGCAGGGATGTCAAACCTAATCGCACAAGTGGCCAAAATCTAAAACACACTTAAGTCACGGGCAGAACGGAATACACATTTATTGAAAACTCGAAGACTACATTTTTAAAACTTTAAAACTGTAATGTTTTAACATAACTACAAATAAAAACAGGCAGGAATATTATTACAGAATAAATCAACTTAAACCTTAAAGAACTTGTAATATTTTATTTAATACTTATTAATATTTGTACATGGAGTATAACAGGAATTTAATGTTTGTAATAAGATTCCAGGCGGCTAAGAAGAAAACCGCCGTAAAGAAGAAAACAGAAACGCTAGCTTACCGCTTTATTGGTGCTTTCTAATGTCGTCATCACTTTCTACCAATCAGTGGGTGGCAACAGTGGCTCCGCCCCAACCGTCCCGTTCTGTTTTTCTATGGACCTATAATAGATGGGGGCCCTCTAGAGGTACCGGTCCGTACTGTTTAACGGGTCCATCTAACAATAGAAATGCTCAAAATACCGAATCGAACTGGATCGCTCAGTGGAAATGAGGCTTTAAGGTCAATTTCTGGACAACCAATACTAAAATATCATTCTAATATCATCCAAACGCAATAGATTTGTTGATGCTTAATTTAGATTTACTAGACAATAGAAGTTTTTCTTCTTTCTGTCCCCTTTTCACTTTTTCTTCATGTTTGAGTTTGAAACTCAAGTTTGTGTTTAATGTTTTTCCTTTTGTTGAATAAAAATGAAATAAATAAATAAATAATGAAAGAAGAAAAGTTTTATCCAGCCTGTTTGTCTGGTTCATTACAAATACAAAGCAACCTTTATGAACAAGGAATGGAAAATCGAGTGTCTGTTTTCATGCATGTGAAAGGTCATGTGTATTATTGTAGCCTCTTGAAAAGATCCAATGTGGTATTCTAATCAGAGCAAGAACAACAACAAAACTGCTTTTTCATTTAATAATAATGTCAAAGAAAGCTGATATGAAAGGACGTTTGTTTTTCTCATGTCGCTGTTTTGAGTTTGGAAAATTGCTAATTAAGGTCAGCTCAAATAATCACACCTGCCTGATACATTTTTCAGGTCACAAGGCTTCACAGACCTGTCATGTTTGTCAAAACAACACATTAAAAATAACTATTGCTAAAAGATTTCCTAGAATGATCAGATCGGATCTTTCTAGGTTGAATCATAAAATATTTCACACTCACCGGTGCAGGAGCTCCCGTCAAGTTCGTAGGATCCATTGTCATGGAAACCACTTCTGCATTCACAGTGGTACCAGCCGGGCAGGTTGACACAGCGGGAATGGTTGTGACATTCAATGAGGCCCTCCGCGCATTCATCAATATCTGAAGAAGCAAACACACGTTGGAATTACTTCATTTCCTGGTTAAGAAACGTGAACCTGAAGCGCCGTCTCTTCATTGTCATTCCATGTTGGCCTGTTTTCTTTCTTTTCTTTTTTTGACATGTGCTGGAGCAAGAGTGAAGGCTGATAAAAGCAGATCAACTCACTGCTGCAGCAGCGGGTCTGACTCAGCGGTCAGACACTCAGCATCTCTGCAGCTTGTTGGCCACAGCAGGAGTGGAAGCAAAAAACAAAAAACGAATAAAATCATAAAATTTGGAAACAGAATAACTTCTCTTGTGAATTTCCTGTCTATTTTCTTCCGACATTTCCTATTCAGCTCACTTTGTCTTTGGCTTGCAGCATGCATACAAACCATAGCGCTGGGGTGGAAGGTCTGGGCACCTTAAGGAAAAGTAAATCTCTCTCATCTATTATGTATGCTGTTAGCATTGCTCCTGAACCGGAGCTGCCTCAATTCTGGATGTAAAACCTGACCTGCACACACACTTTGGAAAGGCATGACCTTCAGTCACATCTGCATTCACTTAAATCCAAAATGGAGCAAATACTTAAAGGGATTGAGGGATGTTCATTGACTGCCGCATTTTGTCTCAAGTCATTCAAAATGAACAGAAGACTGTAGCTTTTACATCAGTAGTCTATATTTGAATAGATCAGAAATTCTGAGACTTTAGAAGTGCTGGTTTTAACCTTATAACACGAGGCTTTAGCTTCAGTGTTGATATTCTTTCTGCTGACATAACTCTTTAATTACATTAATGTAATTCCTGGGAATTCTGAGGCAGAGAAAAGCAACCTTTAGCTGATATACAACACTTCTTTATTGTGAAAAGCTTATGGAATCAATCAGCTAATTCTGTCATGAAGAAAAGCAGCTTTGCACCTTTATTATGGCATTAAATTTCTGCCAAAAATTTCCCATGAGTGTATATTAAATTCCATACCCGCAATGAACATACTCCACACGCGCAATAAACAAACTTTACGCTCACAATGAACATATTCCACGCTCGCAATGAACATGTTCCACGCGTGCAATGAACGTACTCCACGTGCACAATAAACAAACTTTACGCTCACAATGAACATATTCCACGCTCGCAATGAACATGTTCCACGCGTGCAATGAACGTACTCCACGCGCGCAATAAACATGTTCTACGCGTGCGATGAACAAACTCCACGCGCACAATAAACAAACTTTATGCTCGCAATGAACATATTCCACGCTCGCAATAAACAAACTCCATGCGCGCAATGAACATATTCGACGTGCGCAATGAACATGTTCCACGCGTGCAATGAACTTACTCCACGCGCGCAATAAACAAACTTTACGCTCGCAAGGAACATATTCCAAGCGCGCAATAAACAAACTCCATGCGCGCAATGAACAAACTTTACGCTCGCAATGAACATGTTCCACGCGTGCAATGAACAAACTCCACGCGCACAATCAATATATTCCACGCGCACAATAAACAAACTCCACGCGCGCCATGAACTTTTCACCTTCACAATTTTGCCTCCATGAGCGCTTCTGTAGAAATAACTCCTGCCCGAGTTTGTGTAAAAAACCCAAAATGGAAACCTGTGTGTGATTGGCCACTTTTCTTTTGGCCCTGCCCTGTTACCATTGCTACTGCAATACTGACGCCATAACTGGATCTGTGTATCATTCCTTTCCAAAGTAAAATAAACAAAAAAATTTTAATAATAAAAATTACGATTTCATGTAATTATCATTTCCTAAACTGTCATAGAGAAACAGATAATATCTTTGTGTTCCCATTAACCCTTTAACACCTGAGGCGTCACCCGTGATGCTTAAACAAAAAATATTTAACATGCTGTAACTTTTTAACCATTAACACAATCAACGTAAGTCCAGTAGATTCTAAAAAGAGAAAAGTGGCTTGTCGCGCCGGTTTTCTCCTTCAGAATCTACTGGAATTATCATGTTAATGGTTGAAAAGTAACAGCAAATCAAATAACATAAACACTGGAGCTCCGGTGTTAGAGGGCTAAAGTATTAAATCAGAAATGGAAAGAAAAGACAAACACATTTTAAATTCAATATTTTAAGATTTCTGACACAAAACTACTTCCGCTCCACCATAACGAACATCTAATTTCCTTTTTTAAGAGTTTCTCCTTTTGTATTTTCCCTAACCCGTTATCACAACAGTCAAAAGTCTATGTAAATGCTTGTATTTGTGAATTTTGGGCTTTGAGGTTCCAAACGTTTGTGCTAACGCAACTTAATATCAGTTTTTGGGCTCTACGTACAAATGTGCAGCCAGCCAAAATTACACCAGTCAAACTTTGATCAAGCAGTGATTTGGATTTGGTAGTGTTGGATGAATAGTGTCCTTAAGTGCCAACCATACTTACTGAATGAGGTTAATTTTTGTCTTGTAACTTGCATCAAACTTACATGCAGTATGTAAGATTGTAATTTATTTTTCTTTTTTTTTTTTTTAACTAATTTTTAGTTTAGAATAAACTAATAGAAAATGAACTTTTAAAATGACACTTTTCACTACATTAAGAGATATGACATCACTTTGAACTCTGGTCTCACCCCGCTACCTCCAATATAATATTAGAACTGGTTTGAAGATTTCATTGATCACATTTATGGTTTTTCGTCTTAGTTTGGCCTCCAGTTACTTAAGTAAAGTGTTAATCTAACATGCATCAGCGCACAGACTTTGAGATTAAGACATGAAGCCTTTAACTGTTAGAAATCTAGGCTAAAATCCATTTGTGACCAATCATCTGGTAGGATCCAATGACTTATCCAGATGAAGCAGAATCACTAGAATGTTTAGAGACAAATGTATTTTAAGATAAATGTATTTGACATATTTATCCCTTTTAAATATTTCTCTTTCTTTCTAATGGTTTGTTTGGTGCTGTTGTCAGGATTGCTCCGTTTAAATGTATTTTTCCTCACAACATTCACCCAATAAAAAGTATCTAAATCCGTCAGTTTTATGAATAATATGAGGGTGGCTGTGGTGCAGGGGTAGAGTGGTCAACCCCTGAGGAAAATCGCACGTTCAATTCCTGGCTTGCCAGTCCATGAGGCGAAGAGTCTTTGGAGAAAACACAGAATCCACCTTACTCCTCGTGGTTATAGACCTGTGCCAGTGTTCGGCAGGGGCAAGTTTACGCCATTTACCATTATATGCATTTCACTTTAACCATTTTAAAGACCAATGAAAACCAAGCTTTGGGTGTCTTTAAGATGTCATTGTGGCATTTGTCCTTTAGATAGAGTGTATAAAGAAAATTACTCTCAAAACTGTGTTTCTTGGTCTTTCTTTATTCAAATGTGAATCAGGAGCAGATAAAAAAAAATGAAGTTTAAAATGATTATAGCTGTGATGTAGAAGATACAATTCACAGGACACAGGCTCCCAGCTGCGCTCTGTTGTCATTCATTCTCTTGTAGATGATTAGATCCATTAACGTCTTTGTTTTCCTCATCTGAGCTGGTAACTGAATAAAATGATAAGCTGGATGGCTCTGATATTGCTCGACATTTTTGTTACTCCAGTAATGTTAGCTCGGGGTCGTGAGGGGCTGTAAGCTAGCATGAGAGGACGTAAACAGATGGGTAATGGGAAGTGGGGTGGGGTTGCTAAGTCTCAACAGTCCCGCCCACAATTTATATGTGCATTTTTAATGAACTCCTGCTCTACAGGGACTATTTCCAAGAAAACAACTTTTTTTTTTCAGCTGAAAACAGCATAATCATAGTTAAAAGAATACTGGGAAGGCTTTTACAATAGATCAAACGATGATTGAAGTTGGATTTTAAGGAACATTTGATAGTTTTTGTCAGTTAAAGCTAAAATAAAAATGGATACAATTAAAATCCAGACACTACTGATTAAGAATGTACGGTCAATTATGCTTCAATATCAAACCCATCCATGAAAGGTTACAAAAAAATCAAATCGAATAAATATGTCTGTGTAAAGCAGCGGAAAAAGAATAAACTCTATAACTACAATCCATGATATATTACAAATATTAAAATGACATCCACCAAAATACATCAGTGGGATTATTCACTTTCAGCAGGAGTTGTAGCAATCATCACTTAAATTAGAATTCAGGAAAGAGGTGAGGTAACATACATCAAGACTTGTTAGTATTTGCACTTCAACAGTGTGTTAATTGAGTTAAGCTTTTAAGCAGCAGAATATATTTTCAGATAGGAAAAAAATGAACTCAGACAGAGCTTTGGGCTATTTTTTAATATTATTTAGCAAGAAGCAACAACAGGAGGTCAGTCGTGGTATTTTATTCAAAACTGAAAATCAACACAACAACTTAAGGTAAAAAAATAATTCTGCAGAGTTTAAAGATCTGGTTGTGCAGTTGGTTCAAATGTAAAGTGTAGAACATATCCAGAAAATGTATGCTTTTGAGGAATTTTGATACCTGGTTTCACGTTTACAAAAGTGTCTGAACAAACCCCACCCCCCCAACCTAACCCATTCTCTCTGTCAGTGAAGAAGACATGGATTGAAAACCTCCTCCTCAGACTCAGAATTCCCCTCGTTCTCTGCAGGGCAACATCTGTGCAAAATAAAACCTGAAGGGTTCCAAAACCCTTTCTTCCTTCAAATAAAAATATAATGGGTATTTACTCTTTTTGGGTGTTCTAACTTTCTCTCATTTGGGCATTTTTCTACCGTGGAAAGCTGTGAGTTTTGGCTGGCAGAGAAAAGCAGAAGATAATCCATGCAAAGCTAGAATAAATCACCAGCTCTGCAGAGAATCTTCTGACCTGCTGAGCTTCATATATTTACATTCATCCCAATCCTACCAACCTACTGAAACATCAAGGAAGAAGTCACATGGGATTGTTTTTTTTTTTTTTTTTAGAAATTAATGATGGATGTTCTCAGACTGAAATGACAAATATGACGAAAAGTTATAATAAAATAAAAGTAGAATAGATTGTTAAAAACAGAACCTTACTCTGCCTCAGTCACCGATCAGAGGCTACTTTTTATTCAATTTCCAGCTCTGAGTTCTGCCAGACTTGGATTTTGAAACAGAGATTAAAATGTAAATGTAAAATGTATTTGATTGGAAAACTAATATCTTTAACCTCTTAAGGGTTGGTGTCCATCATATTATTGGTATAGCACCACAGAAGTGAATTCTGCTTAACTGGAGCCCTGTAAAAGAGAATTAGAAAATGCATATCAAATAAAAAACACGGGTCATAAAGGGGCCATACCATAAAAAACTAACTTTTTGAGATTTTAAGTGCATTATGCTGTTCATTCCTCACCATAGAAAACCTCAAAGTGGTATTTTGATCCATTCATCAATTTCTGACTTAAAAACCTGCCCCTTAACAGCAGTCCCTCCCACATTCATAAAATTGAGCGAGTCCTCACAATGTGATGTCACAGAGTGAGACGGCCCCTTTCAGGAAGAAGCTTCCCTGCCATCTCCACCCCCAGTCTTACGGTGATCAACAGCAAAGAGTTATTTGAGAAAAAGAAGTTTGTTCAAAAGAAGAGCCTGATCGACAGAAATGGGTGGAGTTTTTCTTCGGGAGAGTGCGACAGACCAGCCAGAAACTTTTCGTCTGTGATCGTCTCTTCACAGATGACTGTTTGGTCAACCTTGGCCTGTATAAAAGTGAATTAAACATCAGAGCTGACGCCATTCCTACCATCAAACCTGATGCAGAGGTCAGGAGCCTAATTAAATCATACAAATAGCTAAATTATGTAGTATTAGCATATAACACCAGAGCTAATACTGCATTTCCACACGCTCTGCACCTGCTGTATAGACACATGCTCACCTATAAAAACGGACGGGAGCACCACAATTACTACTTCTGTAATAAATGGAACGTTATGAAAGAAACTTCTCTTAGCTTTTCATTTAGCAGTCAGAAACGTTCTGCAGACGTCTTTGGGATCGCTGTGGTTCCTCGTTCACGTCAAATTCCGGATCAGATCGTGCATGGGTCAGCAGTATAAAGCTCCAAAATATCCATATCCAATGTTCAGAGGTTTTTTTTGTTTGCACACGCGGACACGCGCAGGAATATATTCAGGCACACAGAGGAACACCGGCTTCCGATGACATCATGAAATAGGCGGAACCGACAAGGAGTGAAAGACGAAGTTTTAGCGATCGAGTCATTTTACTTCTGGGTAGGAAAAAATTCAAGAAAATAACTAATATTTCATAAATAATTTGTTCTTTAGTGTTCCAAAGGTAATATTTGATCATTTACATGGATATAGTTTACTCTGAAATACTTTCAATTTGAATTACTGAGAATGTATTTATTCAAATTGTTGTCAATCAGGAGCAGATGGAAAAATGCAGTTTGAAAAAGAGTCAATACTCAATACTCCGGCTCCGACCTCTCAGTAAGGAGGACGGGAAGTGGGGCCGGGGTTTTTCCGTGCCAATGGTCCCGCCCACACCTCAGAGGCAAATTTCAAACAAACTACTGCAGAAACAAAACAGTTTTTTGAATGTTTTTAAATTTTATATTGGCTAAAAATGGCATGATCATAATTGAAAGACCACTGGGAACACTTGAGAATAGAAAAAAAGTTGATTGGAGCAGGACTTTGAGATTATTTTTAGGAATATTTATGGAATCAATAAAATAAAAGACAATATTTGAAATATTTGGGCAACTATGTGTTCTTCAAAATAGCTAAGCTTGATCTCATCTTGCTTCTTTTCAGATGACTACAATAAAATACTACCACAGACTAAAAAGTTAACTAAAATGTAAAAATGTTTGTAAAACGTTGTAAGAAACACAAGTAATCTTGAAGTCCTGATCAGCAATGCAGAGAATGAAGAGATCAGCGTGGATTGATTGGGGATTGATCTGCTGAAATGTGATCTTAGCCTCTCAGGGAGATACAGTACAGAGCAAAAAAGTCAGGTCGGCATGATCCAGACACAGTTGGAATGAGTAAACAGATAAAAACCAATAGGGAAACAGACTAAGTCAGACAGTCAAAGATATGTGAACGAAATCTCACACAGAAAAAGTGGTTGTTGGGATCTAAATGTGGGATTTCAAAGACGTCGAGGCTGGTGGTGAAAACTCAAAAAACAGAAGTTAATGAGCACAAACTTCACTAATGCAAACCCACAAAAACTCTAAGCCGCAAGAGACCAAAAACAGAAGACCTGACCGTGGTCAGCTAAAAAACCACAGACGTAAATCGGTTGAAGGATAATCAATGACGAAGAAACAGCTGTGGATTAAAGCTGAATCCTATTGTGACCAAACGAGAGAAGCAGAAAACACCATCCGACTGACAGCAAAAAAGAACATTTGAATGTAAAAAGCCAAAACCCTTCAGCATTTATAACTTTCATGATCAGTTATGTAGATTTAGCTCTAGAGCATTGACTGCACATGAGAACTGGATTGAGTGACACCTCCTCCCTGTCATTCCGAATATAATATGATATAATATAATATAATATAATATGATATAATATGTGCTTGCTAATCTTCATTTTTCTTATATTATTTTTTTTCTTTATTGCAAGTCATTTAAATTATAAACTGACCAATCAGATGCCTAAGAGGTATGGCCTGGCCCTATGTTGAATGTTCAAAATGTTTGATTAAAAGATTTTGTGTAGCCCGCTTTCAGTTGTGGTGGTGGACTTCAACAAACTCACTTCTGATTGGCTAGAGTTTTGCCACAGAAATGCAGATTCAAGCCACCTCAGGCTGATAAGTGCTTACTGACATTGTCTGGTTCCAACATCATCATTTCAGCCTGTCACGCCACTGGTGGCAGGTAGCCTCCACAAACGTCTCCACTTTTGGTGCTGTTGGTGCTCTAATTAAAAAAATAATGTATTCTACAGAGATTGTTATATAAATAATTATCACTATTTGTAATGGCTTTAGTTGTGAAAATAGCATTTGTTTTAGGTAAACCCTGCTTTGCTTTTCGTTTGGGATAAACTGTCAGAGTGAGACGCCTGTCATTCCAGTTAAGTTTCGTTTTTAAATTTAAGTTAGAGTGAGTGCTCTCACCGTGTTGTCTTTTGTTTAATCGAGCACATTTTCACCGGAGATGCGGCCATGTTCATGCTGAGTCAGCTCTGTGTGCGCGAGTGTTGTGATTCTTCCGTCTTTGTAAGTACAAAAATGTAAAGTTGATGGTTTTAGGATGTGGTTTGACTGTGTTTTGTGCACCTTAAATGTCTTTACAAGCTTTTTGTTAGTACTAGGCCTGTCTTACTTTGTTTTGAAGGCTAATGTCTGTGAACACGTTTTTCTTTTTTATTTCAGTTACAAATAATCATACAAGTTATTATCAAGAGGAAGAGAAATTAAAGAAGCAACTTTTAATTCATCTTGGCAGTGCTTGTATTTGTTCGCTGGCTGTCTAGCAGCATAAAGTCACGTGCAGTGAGGACAGCACACTATTTATTTTCTTTATTTCAGAAACACATCAGAATATTTATTAACTAACTCTTAAAAAAATATGATTTTTTAAAATGAAAGTTCAAGTAAGGTTTCCTTTTTTCTCGTTGCTTTAACACACATCAGGAAAAGGTGACATATATTCTTTGAAACACTTAAATTATTTTTGATTAAAAAAAATGTTTATGAAGAGGAAATCTTTCAAAACATAACTAATGATGGGAAAAATGCTTTTAGCTTTTAGCTCCTCTTCATTTAAAAAAAGGCGGTTTAAAAAAATGAGAAGAAGATACCATGATTTGTCTTTTTTGCCACAGTGTAGGAACCAGTAATGTATTTTTTGGATGTCTATAGAAATAAGTCTTAATTTTTTGCATCAAAAGGACAAAATAATGATTAAAAATAAAAAATAAACTAAAAATAAACCTCAATATTGAAGCACTGCATAAATATAATTAAAAAAACATATTTTATAAACAGTTGTTCAAACAAAGGGTGAAACAAGTTATAGAAATGCACTGTTAAGTTATTTATGAAATGTGTGAAAATGCCCAACCACTTCAGACATCAGAATTATTGTTATTAAATAGAACTCTAGAAATGTAGGTTTTCTTTAAAGCACCAACTTTGATGCTTTACAAGTCAAAATGTAACAAAACCATATTAAAATGTGGTCTTCTAATGTCCTGGTTAATGCCACAAAAACACTTCATTTGTCTTCTCTGTCCTTGTAACCAGTGTGTGCTGCTAATTTCCTTAAACCTATTCAAGTGTAAGGCTCCAAAGCTCTCCTGGCCCTAAGGCCTTTCCTATTATCCACAGGAGGTTGGAACAGATTCATAAAAGTGCAAACCTCTGAAATGTCTCTGGGCAGAGCAGAGGTGAGCTCCAGCATTTCAGCTCTGACGCAGAACTCAGAACTGAAATATGAACAATGAAAATACTCAGACCTGTCACATTTATTGTAAATGGAAGGTTGGATAAATTCACTGTAACCTTTCTAATTTACTTTAACTATGATTTGACACAAACAGGCAGACAGCTGGTTCCACGTGCAGCAGGTTTATTAGTTCAGACAGGAACTAAGTTAAAAGTCCACAAAGCTAAATCAGAGTCAGACGGGCAGAGGGATCATCCAGGAGGAGACTAGAGAGATCAGAGTCCAGGTCAAGGTCAGAGAGCAAGCATTTAGAGATAAAGCAGGATCAGGTACAGATTGAAACGCTCAGTGATGCAGGCAAGGTGGAATAAACAACACTTTGCACTGAGTGTGCTTCTTAAGAAGCAGGTGGGTGATTGTCAGATTGGAGATAGCTGAGCAGGATCCAGTAAGTGAGTAGTGCAGTCAGTACTCTGGAGATGTCTCCCGCCGGTGACCAGAGGGGGAGACAGAGCGCTGACTCTTGACAGATCTATTACTAATCATTATCATGTATGGTTGTTAAACCCTGAAAAACCCACTATTAAGAAATTGACAGAAAATTAACATCTGTTGAAAGTAAGATGTTTTTCAAACCTTTGATGAAAGCTAGAAAAATATTGCAATCTCAATTTTTAATAAAATAGAAGTGGTATCAATTGTGATACTTTGGGTGATTTGTTTTTTTTGCTCTAAACAATGTTGGTTTAAAATGCAAAACTATTCAGGAAAAAAAGTACCTTGC
>NC_050514.1:1987468-2005667 GCF_002922805.2 Oryzias melastigma
AAGCAACGATGGTTTAAAATGCAAAACTATTCAGGAAAAAAGTACCTTGCTTCCCAATGGTCTTAAATTTGATCCACTCAGTTTTAACATGGTGTAGCTGTGTAATAAAGAATTAGTTATCAATAAATGTTGTATTCTTTCAATACAGTAAGTAGTCATTTAAAGAAATGAACAACAATTGATGAGTAATTCTCATCATAAAGTTTGGAAAATTACCAAAACGTTTTTCCCGCCAAAAGTGTTTCATGGAAGCAGCCATTTTGAAATGACCACTAAAAGCCTTTCTATTGTCCCTAGTGGAACAATAATGAATTACAGGGCAGAAAACATGAAGCAAGTTATATACTATGGGGTTTTAAGGAAGGTTTTGATTGTGTTAATGAAATAAGGTTCTTAGAAAAGTGTGTATCAAATATAAGACGAATGGTTAAGGTTAATATACAGTAAGTGGAGCTCATACCGTCCAGTAAAAATCACATGTATTGGGCTGAATTAGTGAGCTGTGCGTTACAAGCAAAAAGCTTACAGAAGACAGTGCTTTGAAAGAGCTATTCTAGGACGGAAAATCCTAAAATACTTGAAGCTTTTTTAAAATCTATTTAGCATGTATAGATGGTTTCAGAACTGTTAAGAATACCTGAGGCATTCACTGCTGGAGAAATGAGAACATCTGCAGTGTGCCAAACTCTAAATGGAAACCATGGAAACATTCTGTAAATAGTTGACCTGTGAATGCATCGCTCTTCCAGAGCTGGTTGATCACTTCTGTAAAATTAGACTGCCGAGACTGAAAGTTTAATAAGAGAGGAGATAAAAGGACCGGAAACAGATGAGAGCGACTGACAGAGGATGAGTGAGCAGGAACTGATGAAAAGGAAGGACGGGGAGAAAGGAGGACGTGAAGGGCTGCTGAAGTGGAAAAGGGAGAAATACGGGAGAAAAAAAGAGATGAGCAGGTTAAGAGGATGAAAAAAAGAGTGTAAAGCAGAAACAACAAGAGGAACAGAAGTTAAGGAAGAGAGAGGGTGGAAACATGAAGAAAATGATTGAAGAAAGTATAATATATTCGAATAATAGGACATTTGTGATGGAAAAGGGAAAAGTAATCAGGAGTACCGCAGGAGGACAGAACCACAGATAAAGTAAGAAAACAGTGATGAAAAAGAGAAAGCCCATCGCTTTGTATGTTTTATTTGAAAAAGGCCATTATTTCCCATATCCACAGATTTGTACTTGCCTTTAGAGTATTACAAAGAAATCAAATTAAGAGGAACCCAACCTCAAGTGCATCTCATATTTTATGTATGCATAATCCTTTTTACTGATTTGCAAGTCACTATGGTGTCTCATGCATCTCAAATTGATTCTAAGAAAACAAAGGATTCCTGCATTTAGTGTTGTTGTTTCATGAGACCTGCTTCCTTTAGTCTCTATGCATACCAGTCCCTGAAATTTCTACTATAGGAGGATGAGTCATGCTGCGTTCACAGTGGACATGTGACGCACATTCAAGAACGTGTGTTCTTGAATGTGCATTTAGCCCATGGTGTTCACACTGAACAAGCAGGAAGTTTTTTCTTCTTCTACTGTTTACTAGCACATGTCCACCAGCTACAGTTGGAAGAGGGTTGAAGTGAAATGTCAAAGAGGTACTAATCTGGTAAATCTTGCTCCAGGCTTTTACTTTCACGGCTCTATTTTAATATATGAAATACTTGGTTTCTTTATACTTCCTTCCGGGGACAAACCCAAATTTTTGATTTCTTTACCATGATTAGCTCTCAAACGGTTGATACTTCAGTGAATTAAAAGGGACGCCATCCATTCATCGATACCAAGCTTGAGTCCCTGATTGGCCAAAGTTGAACCTGGTTTAACTTTCAATGGATGCGCGTTTAGCAAGTGGAGCCCAAAAAATGTTGTAGATCCGTTCAATGCGTGAATGTGAGAGTTTGGAATGTGGAAGCCTGAAACTTGCATTTCCATGAACTTTTTATTAGAAGTGGCTGCTTGAGCGCTGAGGCTGGTGTAGGGCTGGGCGATAATAACATGATTGAACTATTTCTCGATAGAGAAATGAGTCTATTGTGATAGACTTTTATTTTGAAGGGTCTAAAATTGATACTTGCCAGTTGCAAAGATTTTCTCCTCTTTGGCGATTAAAAGTTAGAGAGTTAGTCGCCACAGGGCGAGTAAATGTTGACATCTAATTATTTATGCTTATTAGCTCTCATTTTGGTCATTTTTTTTTTGGACCTCTCCACTTCCATCACCTGCATGCAAGGTAAACAAACGCACGCGAGACACACAACACCCCCGCCGTCACTTCCGCTAATCTTCTCTGTTTAATGTTTAACTTTGGCCAATGAAGCAGCAGAGCATCTGATGATTTTTAATAAGAGCCAGTCAGAAGTGGAAGACAAACCAGCTGGACTAAACCAAAAGTTTCATAAAGAGCGTTGATTTGGTGACCGCAATTTAGCATTAGCATGATACTAATGCTAACGAGCTGCTCCGTGTGTAGTGTTTATGTGTTCACGGACCAGTTAAAGTCGGACAAGATTTTCAATGACTGGACTTTAAGACGGAGCGGTTAAATATAACAAATTTGTTTTGTTGGACTTTCATAAAATAATATTTTGTAATTTAATAGGATAAAATCATCTGTGTATTTGCAGTCGATGTTACACGAAAAACTACAACCTGTGTCAGATGTTTCTTATAAACCACTGCCTTCTTCCCTCGAGAGAGTGCTCCAGCTTTAATGTCAATGATATATACTAACTATATATATATATATATATATATATATATATATATATATATATATATATATACCTTTTTCTAGTTGTTTAAAAAAATGTTGTACAATTTTCAATGCATCTGTTATGTTCAAAGTATATTGGAAATAAATATTTAAATCTAACAAATTTGACAAATATAGTTATTTGGTTTATATCATGGTTTATCTTGTTGTCACCTGATGTGAAAAAAACTATATTGTGATATAAATAAATTCCATATCGCCCAGCCTTAGGCTGGTGTGAACGCAGCTTCAGCTGAACTGTGTACATCTTCAGCATGTGCGGTTTAGAGGGTCTTACCTGTCTCACAGTGCCGTCCTGTAAATCCTGAAGGACACACGCAGGTGTTTGGAGACACACAGGTCCCTCCACTCCGACATCCTTCCTCACAGAATGCTAGAAGACACAAATAAAAGAATTCAGAGTGGATACCTAACAACAGTGACACAAAACTGAATGTTTGTAGTAATACGCCAACACAGAACAACAGTATTCCATTCATCTGTTATTTTCACCATTATCATTGTATGAAGGGGCTCAAAGACGTCCAGTGTTAAAAGAGTGACACTTTTTTTTAATTTTTGTATGAAGTCGAACACATAACATGGTAGAATACAGCAACACTAACGTTCAGTCGTTTCAAGCACTTTTAGGATTGGGATGGGTTTCACCTTATCACAGAACTACTGCATACTTGACACACGAAAACAAACAGGTTTGTTAAAGAAATAAAAAAGGTTTTTGTTCACATTGATGTAGATTTCATCCAGAGGAAAGACAAAAAATTTTATCTCTTGTATTTTTTACTGGAATCTCAATGTTTTCACTTTTCCAGGATTGCAGTAAATAAAGGTCCAATCAGTCTTTCAAACTAATGAGATTTTCTTTAGCCTCCCAGTAACTTTCCTGGCCACCCCCTCCTTTCCTGACCCTTCCTTCCTGTCGTCATGGCAATATCTCCACTATATAAATAATTGTGACCATGGATTAGATCTATGCAAATTAGGTATTTCTAAATACTTTCAGAGTAAAAGACCCAAAAGTAACGATTTGGACCAAACACCAAAGTACTGGAAGCCAAAAGGAGAAAGTTAGATTTACATCATTTTGATATAAAAAGTACATTTCCTGTCACTTTAAAAACGATAGTTAAAATAAGATAATATGGGAAACTACTCACTACTACTCACATTAACAATGATTTATGAGTCAAAGTAAATTTGGAAAGAAATAAAGGAAAGGAAAAAAAAATGTAGTCACTCCAACTATTTACATACTCTATGTAATTTTACAAATTATAGTCTTTTTACATTGAATCTCAAGCTCTAATAGGCTGGGATAAAGCTTGCAGAGCTAACGTCATTTGTGAAGATGGTGCAATACCTCATAAACAAATGAACAAAAGGATAGATCATAAAAAAAGGTGGAAAGGATTAAAAAACACTAGTTAGTGCCTTAAGTAAGAAGGATTAAACCAAAAAAAACCTAATGGAGTGAGTTCATTAGGGAGAAATGGCTTCACTATCTATAGGCTTAATGGATGACATACTTTTAAAGATGAGTCTTAATGAGATGAAGTGTGTTTGTGGAATCATATATGGTTTTCATAGGAATAATATCAGCCTGTAATCTGAGTTAAGCAGCTTGTCTCGGTTTAATTTATTAATTTAATTGGATGCACGAATCATTAACACCAAAGTTCGGACAAAAGGCTCTATCTGCAAACAAATGCTTGGCAATAAATAGCGTCCCGTGCCAGAAGCGATTAGAGCCATTAATCTGCTTGGTTCCACTATTTAAAAACTTCTATCAGGCTCTCATTAGAAGCCTGATTGCCTCTGTACTAATAAACTTAACACATGAAAATTAATTACAGTTATATTGACTCAATCTATCTTCACTCCTAATTATGATTTCACTGTCATCAGCAAAATGCCACTCGCCTATGGAACTAATGACTCTTAAAGATGAAGGGGAATCACCGGGGCATCATTGGGGGAGGCAGAGGATGAAGCTGAGAGCCAGAACTCCTCCAGGGCCTGCTTTATCCTCAAATCCAGGATTGTACAACAATTCTGCCTTATATTATGTTGATTTGTGAGATTATTGGAAAAAAACCTCAAATTTCAGAGCCCTCTTCATTAAACATAATTTGGCAAATTTCAGAGTTGCCACCAGGAAATAATAAACGTTTTAGTGAAGAAGAATTTATTAAAGAAGATTTGATCAAACCGATTTTTTTCTAGATTTATAAAAGAACTTAGGCACTATGTCTTACATAAGGACAATCAGTAAAGAATTAGAAAGAAAATTAAAAAAAATAAGTAAATAAAAGTAGTATTTCAATAAGGATCTGTAACAAAGTAGTATGACATTTAACAAACATTTTAAAGATCACCATTCCAATTAAATAACAAAACAATTGTTAAAAAAACCATAACATTTTAGAAATTTTTTTTTTTACAAACCATAACACAAAAAAACAAAAGAAGTAGAATATCAGAAAAAATGAAGCTGATTGGACGATAATATACATTATCGCCTCAAAATGTGGATTGCATTTTGCTCTAATTAGCTTGAATGTTTTATTTTGATTTAGGAAAATAAATGCAGTAAAATGCACACTAGAAATGAAGATGGACTCAATAAACTGCTGTTTGCAAACCTCTATTTTCTAAAGCTGAAAACATTTGCAGGTATTCTAGACTGAGCTTCTTGGATCATGGTAGACTGTTGGTTAAAAAAAAAAAAAAAAAAATCGCTTGCAAAATCAGTGATGGATTTGCAGCTCATGCATTCAAAAACATCCTCTACATTCCTCTATTGTAGCTTCTACTTTCTACAAAAGGCTTACAGTATACTTCCCAAAGTGTGGCAGTGATGGTTTCCTGAATAGAACGTGATAGAACAATCACATCGTGTTGCTGTTGTTCAGCAGACACAGCGAGGAACACAGTGTTCAAAACAGAGGAAGAAAAGGGGTGGAAGTGCTTGATTTGTGTTCTTTTCATTTCTTTACCCTGTAGTTGCAGACAGTGATGTTTATTCCCTTTCATCTGACACCAAAACCAGAAGTCCTGATGCTACTGATTGCATCCCTCCACATACAATGCAATGCTGTACAAAGACCTGTAAAAAAACATTCTGTCCCTCCTTCATCTCCCCTTTGTGTGCCTTACATTTGTTATTTTCCCCTTTTCCCACTGGCTGCTTCATCTGTGGCCTCTCCACTTCACATCACCACTCCACGGCTGCATGCAGCACCATTGAAGACGAGAGGAAGAGGCAGCCCTCCCCCATCGTAGTCCCCTTGACCTCCAGCTCAACTGTCTTACTGCTTAAGTGAGGCAGTTGCTGACTCGTGACTTCCTGAGACATGCCTATACCCAAAGATTTGTTATTTGCGTTTCCCATTACAAGCCCTAGATTGCTTTCCAGTGGGTGTTGAGAATGAAAACATTCCATGCTGTGCTGATGCAAACAGCCACATTCATGCATGTTGGCTGTTAACAGACCCAGAGTTACACACAAGGACAACACTGTTGGGATCCCTCTGTTGGTGACGGAAAAGCCCACCATGGTCACTGAAATAACTTGGAACCAACAACAGGATAATAGGATTATAATAGGAAAAATGTTGATGTTTATTTAAAAAAAATAACTTTTTATGGGGATTTTAAAAGAAAAAAATAATCAGACAAGCCTGGACAAAAGTTAATGTACTCACAGATTAAACAGAAAATACAATGGTCCCTCGTTTATTGCAGGAGTTATGCTTCAAAATAACCAGCAACAGCAGAAATCCACAAAGTAGTCAACTTTATATTTTACAATTCTCATAGATGTTTTAACCCTTTAACACAGAAACTTTAGCTCCAGTGTTGACATTCTTCCAACTACTGTACCCTTCAACCGTTGACGTAATAAACCTTTTTCAGGTCAGACAAAACGCCTCTACTGTGTAATGTTACTTCTGGTTTACGGGTTTAGACCGGCAAAGCAAAAAACTGAACGCTCTTTAACCCTGTTAACCTTATTCTCAAACAGACATTAACATTCTTGCAATTGAAGATTTATGTACATTTGGCAGGCTGAACACATACTGTATATGAGAAATGGAGGCGATTGATTGACAGTGGTTCTCAGCCAATGAGGTATATGCACCACCTACTTCCGCATTCGGTACATGACCGATTAATCATTTCCGGTTGGGCCAGTGGACTAATGTTTACATGGAAATAGCTGAGAAATTGGAGTTTACAAGATGTCTTTCATAACTACAAAGAGCCACGTTAAATGATGTTAGCCACATTGTTTGTCTTTCTAGTAAAATACAACAAAATAAAACGCAAAAAGAATTTAAATTTCGTCCTACATAGTAAACTTTGAAGGTAACTCTCTAAGACTTATGTTATTCGCACGTATTTACGTGTAACTAGCTCACAGCTCAAAAACTGATGGAAATTCATGTTGGTGAAGCGTAACAGTCAAGATGCAGATTGTTGCATTGTTTCATGTATTTTATGTGCATTTAAAGCTAAAGGCTGTTACTGGTCATAGTATTTAATGAAGTCCTGTTAGCTTTCATGCAGCTAGACCACAGTGAACCTTTTAGTGTATTAACTGAAACCATAACCGTAATCCTAACCTTAACCCTTCCTTTAGGTCAGTGCAGCCAAGAACAAAAGTTCAGCACTGGCTGCAAGTATTTCAAAAAAGGTGCTGTTGTCACTTTGGGCTAATGCTAACTAGCATGAAAGACATGTCTAATTATGGGTGTCTTTTTCTTCATGACTTGTTTGTTGTGCTTCGAATACTCTGCAGCAGAGTGTTTCTACATTTGTGTTAATGTAATGTTCAGTGTCAGGTAGAATCAGTCTGAGAAAAGATGTGATCCCTTTTTCTAAAATGTCTCAGCACAGGTGAGGTCACCGTTAGCACACTGCTACTGCTCCATGAAGAAGGCAGGGGCAAACTTTGCCTTTTTGGATGTTATTATGTATACACATAATGACAAACTAACATACACCGCTCACAAAAATTAATGGAGCACTTTAAACTTAATTTCTGCAACTCAAAATGCTTTTCAGTATCTTGTGTGGCCCCCACCAGCTTGTATGCATGCTTGACAACGTGGCGGCATGCTCCTATTGAGACGACGGATGGTGTCTTATGGCATTTCCTCCCAGATCTGTGTGAGGGCATCCCTGAGCTGTTGTACAGTCTGAGGAGCAACCTGGCGGTGCCTAATGGACCCAAACATAATGTCCCAGAGATGTTCTATTGGGTTTAAGTCAGGGGATGGTGAAGGCCATTCAATTGTTTCAATTCCTTCATCCTCCAGGTACTGCCTGTATACTCTTGCCACGTGAGGCCGGGCATTGTCGTGCATTAGGAGGAAACCAGGACCTACTGCACCAGTGTAGGGTCTGACAATGGGTTCAAGGATTTCATCTGGATACCTTATGGCAAATAACAAATATCAGACAAAATCTGGAAAAATACATGGAGATTTGCTAAGTTGATGTACACAGTAAGCCACAATCAGAAATGAACAAACGGTCTTATTTTAAACTGGACACAGCTCTGTGCATAGAGTCTATTACGATGCAGAACACAATCTGCTGTCAAAAAAAACAAATGAACAAACAAACAAACAAAAAAAAAACAAATTAGCAAAACCACAAAAGGTGAACTGCTATATAGTAAGGGAAAACTGATATTTGACCACAGACATGCTTAACTCCTGGTGTCACTCCAAATAAATATCACTGGAGTTTCCTTTTTTATTTTTATTTTTTTAAATGGTGACAGTTTCTGTGACATAATTTACTCCATACTAAATAGGGCCCACAAAAAGCAAAGCAAAAGATAGTCTCAGGAAATTGGCACAAAGTTGAGAAGTATAAAAAAATCTGAGTTTGGTTTTGGAGAAATGGAAGCTATATGATAATTAGCTTTTCAAGCTGGTTCAGCTGTGAATTGGACCGAGGCAATAGAACTCTGGATCATATTTTTCTCTCCAGAGGAATTTGCAAATCCATCGAGCTTAAAGAATTTCTCTATTATTTTTCCATTACTCAGATCAATGAATCAAACTATGTGAGGTGAATTCCATTATCATATGAGTCAACAACAATAATGTGGCCTATTTTAGGCTGATTGGAGGGTAGAAATTCCAAGCAGAAGAACAACAATCCAAATGTGTGCTTAACAAGGAAATAGATTTTGCGTGCCTCATTGAGCTCAGATCACGATCCTAGTTATAGAATTTAACTTTATTGATATCACGAGGAAAAATTAATTTGTTATGGCACCAGAAACACTCCAAGAACACAAACATTTTGTCAATGGGAAGAGTGGCAGTTAGGGAGGCATGATTGAAGTCCCGCAGACCCGCAGGAGGGATCCGCGGATGACAGGTCTGCATCCGGGTCACCGCGCCGTTGAGCAGCTCACACGCAGAGCATGCAGCTCGATGTCAGGGCTGCTCCTCAGTGTAGATGTGCGCTGGGTTGCACCACCCGTCGCTGATGCCCACCATGAGCCCCCTGCCCATGCAGAGAAGCCCGAAAAACCTCCAACGAGACCACAGAGACCGGAGGTAGTCCATCCAGCCACAACTCAGTGAAGCTCACGACGCTGCACTCCCCAAACTCCCCCGGGCAAGCGCAGGAGACTTGTTAATCTGGAGCTTTCGTCCAGCTCTGCAGCCTCTTCTCTTCCTCTGGATCTACTTTGAATGTCCAGTGTCTCCGTGTAGAGAAAGGCAATGTTGCGCAGAGCTATGAGCTGATCACAGGTGTAAAAAACGGGAGCCGTTGCTGGTAGAAAAAGTCCAGACAAAAACAAAAAAAGAGAGAAAAGAAAGGAAGTCCAACGAACAAAATCAATAAATAAACAAATAGCACAAAGGTGACAGAGTTGGGCCAAGCTCCAGCTACAAACAATGCCACAAAAAACAAGCAGATGCCATAACAGGCAGCTGCTTAAACAGCGCCAACAGTCGGAATCACAAAGAGTCCCACTCATGGTCCGCCGGTCATCCTCCGCAATGGGCCTGCTGTTCACCTTGATCTGCCCTGATCTTTTGATCTTGATCTAGTTATTCACCATATTGACTGGCAATTGTCCCATTTTTTCAATGCCAAAGTTCTTCAATTTAAATATCTTTTGTATTTCACAAAACCCCCATAAGAAACTAATCCCAGGAATCATCAATTGAATACAAGAATTACTAACAACACAGTGAGAAACATCATTCAATAGTATCACATTTGGCAATTTTAACGTTCATGTTACCTCCCATTCAAGTCTGGAGCTCCTTGACTGTGTGCATCTCAAGCAGTATGTGAAGGGCCCACTTACACCAGTGGCCATACACTTGACCAGGTCACCCCTTACTCCGAATAACTTCCTCCACGTGTATGATTTAGGTGGGACCATTGACTTGGACTTTTTCTTACCAAGCCAATTCTCTAAAACAAGACACCAAATTAGTTTCAGAAACCTGAGAATGATAAACTCTCCCTCTCCGAACCAGAAAGAACTAGTAAGATCTCTTCTAGAGTTCTGGCCACAGATAGGTCTCAGTTTTAGGGTGTATTCAGACTGGATACATTTTGTCCGCTTAAAGTAAACTGGAGTTCATTTCCCCCGATAATGCAGAACAAAATATCAGTTTGTATTTGCACAAATGACTCCTGGTCCTGGACCAGGAACTGCTCTCTGACCTATGTTTTGAGGTGGTCTCGGTTCATTTACAATCGGACTGACTGTTGGTTTGCTCTGAGATTCCTCAGTCTGACCACAATCCACTTCAAGACAGACATAACCAAACCAAAATGGCCACCGTAGCCGGCGGTCAAGTGATGAAAACACGTTTCTCAAAATAATTGGTCCAACTGATTACTTGTCAGGGTGTTAATTTTAACACCACTACAAACACTTATTACTTGGTTTTCTGTCTTGTTACGCGGTGCGTGCATGGGGAGCTGCCGTGACGTCATCCTAAAAGCTCTATTGTAGTTCTTTAACAGAATTCTCTTAAAAACAATTCAGTAACACCACAGTGATGAGACATAGCAACTCATTAATATGTAGTTGGATATATTTTGGCTCTTTAAAACAACTTTTATCATGGTCCACATTACTTCTCACTGTTTCACCAACAATCTATGTGTCATAAAGACTTATCGTTCTACCTTCTTCGCCGTCATCTTGCCAGTAACCACTTTGTAGCATTTCTCCGCTGTACTTCAAGTAGCATTAAAAGCATTGAACCTGGCCTTCATTCAAACGCTTAAAATCAATCAGCAACATAAAAAGTATGAATAAGTGAAAAATCCTGGCAAAACCTTTTCTTTTTGGTTGTTTTTTTTCTTTGGTGTTTTGACCCCATAACTGCTGGCCAATGACTGAAGAGATCTTTAGTCATGCGGTTTTGTTTACAAGCGTTAGTTCAAAACAGGAAAGTTTGCTTAATACCGACCAAATGTGATCTTTAAGAACATACACAACAGACACAAGGTGACCACAGAGGGATTGTGTATCAGGCTGAAAAATACAGAAACCGCATGCTCTGCCTTTCCTAATACAATGCCCTCCAAAAGTTACTCAGACTCCAAAGACAGTGACCATATTGTTAATTACATTGACCCGACCACATCAAGAGAGGTTGAGGTAATTATACAATGAGTGAAGTTGCCTAGACGTTCCCTGGATCATCTTCTGACATCTATAAAAAAAAGCAAATCTTTCAGTCATCAGCCCACTAATTACTGGAATAAAAATAACTCACTACAAATTGGTTAAGTTCTTTTGTCTTTAGGCCCATCTCAAAATACGTACATGTATGGGACCTTCCTATGTGGGTTCATTTCTGTACACAGTACAGTGACATACCCGGTCATAGTCATTCATCTACTCATGGCTGCTGATCAGGGTTTAACCTAGCTCAGTCAGTCCTCGAGGGCAGCTTGTTTCAGTCGTGTTACTTTCTGGTCTAGTTCTGTCTTTGTATGTATGCACATGGCCCTCATAGACACCAGTACCATCTTTCATTTGGTTTATTGTGCTCATTGATTGGTTGGTATTGCTGCTTTTTGTGTGTGATATTGCTGATAACAAAATACAAATTATAGACACTATTGCAGTAAATCTTCATGTGACTCCAAACTTCTAGCAGATGCCAACATTAAGTAGAGAGAATGAAACATACAATGCAAATGTCTTCTCTAAACACCATTTGTTAAATCTGACAGAGAAATGAAACAATAATGGAGGCTTAACAGCTTCTGTACTAACTTATCTACAAGATAATTGCAGATGTCGCCTGTCTCTTCCCATTGCTGTAATTTGTGTGCATAAATTCTGCAGATTCCTCGCATATGAATAAACAACGGCATGGTAAAACGCAGACAGAGAAGTCCAGTCAGCGGTGAGCTCTGAGGAGGAGGTGGACAGGTCATAAAACATTTACGGCAAAGCATTTAATCTGACAAACACTGCACCGTGTTATGCAGTGAAGTAAAAGGCAGTTCACCTTTGGCTGTGATCTCCGAAGCACATTTACTGAACTTCACAGATAATGGCTGCACTTACATGACAAGAAAAGCAAGGGCCAGGCAGTTGGCATGGATTAAAGACACATTAAGAGGCATTTTTACTGCCTTAATGCATCTGCTGAGAGTTGAAAAGCTGCTTGATCAATACTGCTGACATGACGGTTATTTTAACCAGGTGCTTCTGGAGATTTCCCACTTGAAAAAGGAGCCATCACACAATTTAAACTGCCTAGGTTTGCCTAGGTTCCTGAATTTAAAAAAGAATAAAATAAATGGGCATACATGCATTTTACACATAAAAAATACACAATAAAACCAGTTATTATGAATCTCTTTTTGGTTGATAATAAATATGATAGCTATTTTATCAAATATCTTTGAAAATATTGAGGTTTCTCTGTCATATTTATATATCAAACCACATTTTGTGTTTTTTTTTTCTTACTTCGATTTAGCATAAAGATGGAAAACATAGCCTGTAAACTGCAGGGTTTTTCGTCAAACATTATTTTGAGTAAAAACTTTGATCAGAAAAGTTTCCTGATGACAGCAGCAGTGATGTGCAACAGAAGAAGACTGAAAAACGTCAACGTGTTGAAATGTCAGGTTTTTATGGCACATTTTCAGATTTAAAACAGCTGTCAAGGTTTAAATACATCCCCCTGTGGGATTCTCACTTTCCCTTTAAGGCATCTAAAGGACCAATTTATTATTATTTTATTCTTGTAGAGCTGTTTACCGCGTTCACACATGAAAACGCAAAAGCTTTGCTTAGAGCCACTTTGAGAAGGGAGGATTGCTGTCCAGAGTTGGACTGATCTCTAAAAAGCACTCTTTAATCCTAATCCAAAGGCACAGTTTATAAATATCAAAAAAGTAAGAAGCTTTCATTTGCTTTGGCTGTCTGGTTACCTGGCTTCACATTTGCTAGAACTGTTTGCAGAGCAAGATTTGAGTACTGTTGGTGAGTCTAGGTTTGAAGGTTTAGGGTATAAAGGTTCAGAGGTGTGGAATAAAGCAGCTGAATGTTTAAAATACTATAGAGGACAGACAGCTAGAGGGCAAAGAGAAAGATCGGAGTGCACAGGAGTGTGCATGTCAGATCATGTTTTCAACAATACAGCAGAATGACTGAAGGAAACAGGTATAGAGGTGTTCCATTACAAAGAACCGCACAAGTGTGGAGCAGGCTCTCAAAACTAATGCATAGTAATTCAGGGAATCGGTGATGTTGCTTATGGAAAAGTTGACTTGTTTGTGATAGAATTTGCACGTTATGCAAGTAGCTGAATTCAGAATCGATTGAAGTTTACAAAGAGACTTCTTAAAGATAAACAAAAACAGAAGAATTGAAGTAAGGATGCATGATGTGGGTGTTATACCACTACGAATAAATGCAACCAGAAGGGAGCACAACCCAGTGCTTCTGTGTGCTCGTTCCAAGTCTGGGTAAAAACAGAGAGTTGTGAAATCTTACAAAAAAAAAAAAAAGAAAAGAAAAAAGAAAAATCTGGAACAGAACTTTTGCACTGGGCTAATTATCACCTGGGTTAATCATGAACAGAACCGGTGCTGTTGACCTACTGTCAGGACTCAGCCAGTCATGCTCTCCTCCGACCATCAGGGGGAGCTCTCGCCAGAATACTAGCTCTTCCTCCCATCATGCACCAGCCTCCAGTTCTGGTTCTCTCAGCTGATTCACATCACGTCATCACCCAGACTGTTTATATTCTTCCCACTGACTGTCATCATTGTGTAGTCTTGAATCATTGTTCTCACGTTTAGTCTAAGTATTCCTATTCTTATTTTCTACTCATGTTTTTGACCTCCTGCCTGTTTCTCTCGTTCTCCACCTCATCCCTGCGTTTTGACCCTGTTTTTGACTCTGAGGTCGTCATCCTGTTTGATGCTACTTGCTATTATACCATGGTCTGGGTGAATACTCGATTCTGATTGGCTGCTGGGTGTGCATTAAAAACTGATATACCACGGTGATAAACCACACCTAAAAAAGAAGTTCCGGTCACACAGACAAAACGTTCGATATCACTGCGCAGGCTTCTTTAAAACACATTTTTCCTTCATCGTCTGGACAAAACAAGCAGTAATGGATGAACTTTCTCTCTGAACTGATGCTTTATTCAACTTATTGTAGCGACCAGCATTTATATTCCTCTCCTTTTGTAAGGTAAATTAATATTGACAAATTGGTTATTCTCCTTCTAATAAAACAGCACTCGACATGAAAGGTGTAGTCCTCTGTTTCACCACAAGAGGGAGTTTCTCATTTTAGAGCAGCTCAGAAGAACGAACCTGCCGTGAAATGAAACACAGACAGAAGCTGAATATGTTCTAGCTGCTCACTGAAGGCTTAACGTCAGAAAAGGAAGAAAAATATCCTTATTTGTCCGGGTCTTTCTTTCAAAACAGCGACACTTTACCGCTGCAGCTGAGGTCTGTAACGGCTTCCGGCTTCATGCCATGTTCCATATCACCGTGACAACAAACCGCATCACGGATGATCAAATAGTCCGCTTTTTTGTGAAATAATGAGCTAAACCAAAGAAATAACAAGAATAAAGTACTAAATATTGATTAAATGTTTATTTATTTTGTAAAGACCATGGTATAAGCGGGATAATACCCTCCGAAGAGTGCATTATGAGAAATTAACGCACTTCACGGAGGCAACCGTCCTCCGCTTCGCGTCGGACGGTTTAGGCCTCCGCGTCGTGCGTTAATTTCTCATAACGCACACTTCGTCGGGTATTATCCCTTACTTAAATCTGTTGCATATGGATCCACACGCCTCTGCCTCGTCCTTAAACCTCCAAAGTACTGGAGGAATATGGACTACTCATCTCATTGACGTTGAGCTTGCGTGCAGCAGCACTGTTTCCTTCCTGGATAGCGAGCTCGATGGCCTTTAACTTAAACCGTGCATCATACGGACTTCTTTGTGTGGTTTCCATGATGAAGTGGCGAGGATTTGAAAGTAATTTGTCGTGCGTGTTCTATCTGTTCAGATAAAAGTAGTGTTTGCTATTCTACTTTGCATTGATTTTTCGTCTAATTCCGGTTAAAGCGCCCTAGCGGTGGAAGAAAAAGCTACAGAACAGCCTCACCTTTGTATGAGCTGCATGGTTCAAAGCCTAGGAAAAAAGTAGCGACTTATAGTCCAGAAAATAAGGTCATTCATTTCAGACATGCTGTAGTCAAACAATGACTTTCTGTCATGAATGAATCAATGCTTGTATAAGTCACATATTTTCTTCATAATGATCATGCTTTAAAAAATAAATACAAATAAAATATTATCTCCCAGAAATAGATTATTTGCACTAAACAGTTGAGCAAATATTTTAAAATAGTAAATAAATGGTTGAATAAAGGTTTTGCTACAAAAATATCTAAGAATATTTTGTAAATTTTGTATCTATATTTTTTAGCTTACAATTTTTTTTGCCAGTTTTTTAAACCATACTGGAGTAAATCATTACATTTCACTGATTTTTGGTTACTAAAAGTTACCATATCCATCCAAATGTTGTTCATTTGGCTGCTTTTTATTGTTAAATGAGCTTTCAGTCTGCTGCCTTTTTCATTTTAAAATGCCCTGACATTAATGTTGCTGTTTACTTAGCAAATCTACAGCTCCATTTTTTAAAGAATGACATGTCTGTCAACCCCATTACTGCTTTATTTAAAGTGCAACTCTTTACACCACATCTCACCCCATACTGATAAAGTTTGTAAATAGTTAATTTCCAAATTGCTTTGGGAAAAAAAGGCTCTCTAAATGCTGTGGCAACAAATTGTGTTGAGAGACGACACCTCTAAGCTGATCCATTTGCACTCTTCATCACAACAATACGCGACAATCACCAGGCTCGTGGCTCAGGTAGACTCGTCTCACAGCACGCCATGCCTGAGACGTTGTTTTGAACACAGACATCCGTGGCCTAAGGCAACGACTTTGTTCTTTGACAAAAAATCCCTGCGGATAAAACCAAGTCATTTTGGGCAGAGCAGGCTGCCTCGTCATCTAAAAAGAAGCAAACTTTTATGGAAACCTTTACTATGTCACTGATCTTCATTTTCTGCTCATTTTACTGTTGAAATTATATTTAGTAAATGACTAGAGACTTAAAAGATGATGACTTAAAGAAAATTTGATGTCTCAACAAACATTAAACTGCATCTCCACAAGGGGGTGCAGTTATGGACTAACTGTAGGACAGACATCAAAAACTGTCAAATCATTCATAAATTAAAAGCATTCATTAAGGGTGATCTAATTAATACATTTGAATAAAATAATAAAATACTATGATTGTTATACGTATATATGTGTGTTAGTGTATATAAATGCACAAAATTGTTATTTTAATGTTCTTTTAATCAGATTAATTTTGTTTTGTGTCCATATTATCCTGTATAGTTAAAGACATATTTGTTTATTTAATTTGGACTGAATAAGAGTGAAGGGGCTTGGATTTGATACGATTTTAGCTTCATGCAAAGCTCTTTTTCAAACTCTTTCTTGTTACATTTGAGATTGTTTCAGGGATAATTTGCATTGTTTCTTTATATTTTGTTTTTTTTTTTTTAAATTGTTTTTTGTTGTTCATTGAAAAAAAATGAAATGGAAAAAATTGAAATGTGTTCTTCATCTATAGGTGAAAAACTGAACGAAAAAACAAAAAAAAAACTAAAATGGTAATAACACTGAAGAAACATCTAGGTAACACTACAATAACTACCCACTGTGAAGCATCATTTAACACTTAATTAGTCATTTATAAAGCCTTACTCCTGTTTCATTAAGCATTTGCAAGTAGCTTATATGTGTTGTTATTAACACTTTATTCATGATTAAAAAGGATTACTATTATATGTCTATTAATGGCATGTTAAGACTTTATTAAGTAACAATTAAAAACTTAAATTTAAAAATATACAAACCAGTTATGTAGAGGTGGTTCATTAAGTTGTAGTGGGGGTGGGGGCGGTGGGCTGGGTTTAGATATATTAAAGAAGTGTAGGCCTACTTGCTTCTTCTTAGCAAAAACATGGGGTAATACTTTAGGTTATCAACTTAACCCATGATGACAAAAACAAAACAAAAGCTTCTGTCGACTGTTGCTGAAAAATGCGCTTCTGGTGTGAATTTCAGGAGAGAGCGGATACCGCCAACACTAGCGTAACAGTTTAAAAGCATGCAATGATCAAAGACATGGTGTTTGACATTCTGCATAAAATATTTGACAGTCACCTACTTTATATAGAGTTAATATATATAGGTTTTGCTAAATTACAAATGAACAGATTGAAAATAAAAGAAAAAGGAACACACAATCTAGATATGGACTGCCTCACTATCTCCTTCTCAATGCATTGCAGAAAAACTGTCTGTTTACAGCATGTCTGAATGTTGTTTTTTTTATCTATTTTCATCTGCAGAAGAATTGTAGGGGCATGAACCTATCAGAGCAGAGGGTAGGGGAGAAGCTGGGATGCCCTTGGCAGCTCAGTGTGAGGATCTTTCATAGGTGCAGGATAAATCTGAATCCATCACTGACACACACACAGGTAGCCAAATGACACCACTGTTTTCCACAACCTCTGCTGCTGCACTGCCTCTAATGAAAGCAGTGTTACTGCGGGGAGGCGAGATGGAGCGCTGGAATTTGCTGCTGGAGCCTGGAGGGGGGGAAATATGGAGAGAAATTAGACTCACATGGATTTGTGCGTGCATAATTCTTGATTTGTGCGTAAATTAGGATTTGTGCGTGCGTATTCTTGCTTTGTGCGTGCGTAAATTAGGAT
>NC_050514.1:2005827-2010008 GCF_002922805.2 Oryzias melastigma
AATCATTTACATCTGTAGATCATTCTACAACCATAAACACTTAAAGAGGCATTTGGGTCAACATCTGAATTATCAGTTGGAGCCACAGTCTTATTTCTCCTTTTAGAAAAAGTTATCTAAATTTGATTTGTATTTATATTCTTGTTAGTATTATGATAAATATAAATACACTGTTGCATTTTTTGCAATAACATAAAAGGAAAATAGCTTGTTTTTTTCTAAATATGTAATATTTTATAACTCTTAACAGAGCTTCACATGTCTTCCTTTTAAAATAAAGTACACCCTGTATCATTTAGGACAGGATTCTCAAACTTCATTTACCTTGGGGCTACTGAAGGCAGAGTTTGTCTGAGGCTGGGCTGTATGGGGTTCCATTTGTGTCAAAAATAGGTTTTTACATCCACGGTCTATATCTTTGGTCCATCGTCTATGTCTACTGAACAAGTTTATTGAACATTTGTTCATGTCTATGTACTACTAAACAATATCTTCTGTGTGTCCTGTGAAATGACAGGAGCTAACAACACTAGCAACTGTTGCTAAAGACTTTTCTGACGACCAGATCCAACAACAATAGCAAATGTGAAGTTTTAAACATAAAGCTGAAACATCACAAAGCAAAAAACAAAATTATCATCGAAGACGGATAAACAGGCAGAAGATATGAGATATCAGTAGACATAGTGGATGTAAAACATATTTTTGGCACAAATGGAACCCCGTACAATTTTGGCTGCATGAATTGAGAAAATTACGTGCGAATAATCACTTTCTAAAAAAAAAAAAAAGTAATGTGGAGTATGTTTTCAGGTTTCCTCCCCCTCAAGTTTCCCTGCTTCAAGCCCGGTCAATGTCACACCCCCAAGAGCTACATACCCCGTTGTGATTGGTTGGTTCATCAGCTCCGCGCACACCACTGTAAAAGAGCCTTTCTGCCGCACCAACATTAAGCCTTCATATTAAGGTAGGAGCTGCATGCTGCCAGTTTGAGACCCCTGATTTAGAATCATCAATCCTCAATGGAAACAAATGTTGAAGCAGATAGTGTACTGTCAGGAGAGATTAAAACAAACAAACAAACAAAATAAACCTACACACAGTTTATTTTACCGTTTGTGGTGCATCTCAACCAATAATATGTGGGTCTAACAAACAAAAGTGAAATCAGAGCTAATTAAGTGACCCTCACTGGATTTCTCAGACCAAAATATACACTTAAAAAACCTTTAATAAAAAACAATAAAAAATAGAAATAGAAAATCCGCCTTGAGAAGGAATTCTGATTATGCTAACTAACCTCCGATTGATTTTCGGTGCTAAGCAGATCTCAAAAATCAGTCCAAGTGTTTGATTACAATTTTGGTAAACTTAGAAGCTGCAACACTTGATGGACTGTTGGAGCATAATGTACTGCAGTCAGGAGCCTCTTGTTTAATGATGCAAACTATGCTCAAACCGTGAAAGAGTGGAATAAAGTTTGACTCATCTGACTGTTTTAGTTTACTCCGTGTGCCTTGTACTCTAAAAAAAGTGTTGCTTTAAAAAATGAAAAACATTTTGTTTTTCTTGAACCAGAGAGCTTCAATGGAGGGGTAACATGTGGCTCCGGAGACTTGCAGTTGGAGACCCCTGAAACAAAACTTTATTTTAGATTAGATTTTTAAGGTTCCTAGTATTGGATGCACCTTAGAGGTCACTTTGTGTAATACTGTAACATTTTTATGATCTCGTAACAGAACTGCTGTTGACCAGTACTTGAATATGCCTTATAAAGGCAGTATTAAAGCAATAGACTAAAGTCCCATTAGTTGTCTCGCAAGTTGTGAAATTTGCTCTCTGAATTAGAACCATCCCCTGGGGGAGGGGTGAGCTGCAGACACAGGTGCGCTTGGGAACCATTTGGTGGTTTAACCCCCCAATCCAACAACTTAATGCTGAGCGTCAAGCAGGGAGACACTGGGTCCCATATGTAGAGTCTATGGTACGACTCGGTCTGGATTTGAACTCATGACCTTCCAGTCTCACGGCGGACACTCTACCACAAGGCCTCTGAGCTATACACATATAGTAGCTGTTTTTAAGGAACACCACATAAAAAGAATCTAGTCAAAGTAGATTTTTACAGAATTTAGCAAATCCTTTATCACAAAACCAAAGCCTTACTCCCATCAGGCAGTCCGTACTGTAACATGATTTACCAAAAATGTTGTTTGTAGTTTGATTTTTGCTCCATTACATGTTTGTTGGGAGCCAGTGACTGGTGCAGTGGCTGCCTTGAAGAGACCAGCCAGTGTAAAGCACAAACGATTCTGTTGCAAGACAGATCTTGTATAATCATTAATAATATGACCTCAGACAATGACACCCCATGGCACACTCATGTTGGTTCTGCTGCCTTACACTGATACCAGCCTGTAACCACCAGGATGCTAAACAAGCTGCTTTCAAGATGACTAAGATAGAAAGTACAACAAATGTCCAAAACACACTGTTAGCTTTTCGTTGTTGTTAATGATTGATAGTAAACCAACTGGGATCTCACACCAATACCAACTGTATGAGATGTGTGCAGGGATCCACATTCAGGCCACAATTCTCAAAGGCAATGTAGGCACTGTCCCAACAGAAGACATAAACAACGGTGGCTTGGAATGATTTAATGCAGATTTCTCAAAGCATTTTCATTGTTTTAGATTTGCTGCTAAACAATTTCACTCCAGCAACAGCTATTGTACCTAATGCATGTGCCTGATGCACATTGTTATTTTTTTTTTAGAAAACATACACCTGCTCTGATTCCTCCCAAGAAGATTAACTTTCCTGATGACTAGCCATTCTTCAACATTTTAGCTATTTTTTTAACACCAGCTAACTTCTTTTAGTCTATTTATAAACTCAGCATGTGGCAAATGTCTTCACTAAGCCTCCTTCAACCCAGTTACAGGCCAGTCTTGTTACTTCCACTCAAACGTAAGGGTTTAAAGGCTGCTTCTTCAAACAACCCCCTTGATTTTTTTCCTCCAATGTGAAAATCAGGTATTTTACAGAGATAGCTCTTTGGCAGAAGGAGTAAAGGAAGCAAAAGATACTGGTCACTCCACAAATCTCCTCTTGATTTTCCCCTAACCCAGAACTGTCAAAGTGCTAGCTAAGAAGATCAACTTCATTTGCATCCAACTTTTAAGGAGCGACGAATAAATATGAAAGGAAAAACGGCCATAAAACTGTGTAATCATAGACGTGAATACATCGACATAGCATTTGACCTCCAGTAGCTGAATATTGTCCCAGGGCCACATCAGCTGCTAACCATGACCAAGTTTAAATAAGGAGAGATGAAATTATACATATACATTATATATGCCTTGCTAGCTTAAGTTAACTAGTTACCTTTGCTAGCTTGGGAGTTCCAGTTCAGTGGTCAACACGTGACCAACCAAATGACTTGACATGCATCAAGAAAAAGTTAGATGTGGTGACAGAATCCAGTCATTTTCCAAAAGAAAACTTTCTTCAGAACCAGATTACTGTGTAGATAAAACAGACAAAAAAAAATGTAGGTCAGGTTTTGTTTCTCTACCGCCTAGAACCAACTGGTACCTGTCCACGGCCCAGAAGTTGGAGACCACTGTTGTAAAGTGCTTTTCCAACGGATTTTCACTCCTGACTCATAATATATGGAGGTATGGTTCAAGTCCCCTTCGTGTCACTTCTTGACGTTTTTGGTGTCCCCAACTCATCATTGCTGTCTGTTCCCATTAAATCAGGGTCCCTATAACCTCTAGACCGTGAACCAGTACCGGTCTGAGGGCCGCTTGGTACCAGGCCACAGACAGGGAAAACAGATACTAAACAGGCGTCTCCAACCCTCTGGAAATGGACCGGTTCACAGACCAGTACCCTAACCCGGTACTGGTTGAGCGTCTGGTACCGCATACCAATCAAAAAAACGACAGGCGAAACGTCAAAAAGTAACAAAGGATAAAACCATGCATCCATACATGACAAATTAGGAGAGATAATGTTTAAGTTTTTGAGACTGCTGCACTTCCAACAATCCACTTCAGTAGTCAAACAGGAACTGATTCATACTTAATTGTATCTTAGCAGGGGAAAACTTTATCCTCTCATTGCCATTGTCAGGAACCAAAATGCAGAAGACCAGACTTATGGAGGAC
>NC_050514.1:2010143-2021069 GCF_002922805.2 Oryzias melastigma
CTTTATCCTCTCATTGCCATTCCAGATGTCAGGAACCAAAATGCAGAAGACCAGGCTTATGGAGGACACTTAGTCATTCATGAAATAAACTTGACAAAAACATGAACTAAGGAAGCAACCAAAGGGTGAGAAGACAGAGGACCTGGCAGTGAAGAACTGAAACTCAGACATTCAAATTCACTGAGGATGATTAACTGAAACTACATTTATTGACGTTGCTGTGATCAATACATTCAATCATTGGTTTCTCAGAGTTCTTGATAAAATAATCAAAGCTAACATCAAAATGCTCTCTCATTGATTTACAATCCTTTCCAACTGCGGTCAAATGAGCCGCCGTTCACATTTCCGTGGTCACATCAAGAAGTTCCGTGGAGTCTGGTGGAGATTTTCCAGCGTTCTCAGTCCTGCTACCGTAAGTATTGGATGAAACTCACACCAAAAATCCAGTGATGCTGATTTGACCACAGAAATGTGAACGGCGGCTCATTTGACTGCAGTCAATGTGAAGATACCATCTTCTCTTCTCCAGAACCTGAACTAGACACTAGGAACAGATGAGGGTTTAGTGCATGTGCAGCAGAGCTGTTGATGGAAAGAAGATCATTCATTCAAACAGAGTCTGTCCAAGACAGTTTGATTGACAGCGATTTAAAAGGAGAAATACTCAGAAATGTAAAAACTAAATGATCTTTAATTAAATTTGTTTTCTTTCATAAGAAAAATGTCACACAGACATGTTAAAAACTCAAAAAAACAAACAAACAGGATTTTCATTGGAGAGGGACTTTAAACCAAGAAATACAGACAACAAAACCAACCCAAGGACACACACCTCACAACCACATCGTCCAGCATTGTGGGTGTCAGCTACAACCTCGTTTATCCACTCACATGTATTCTCATATTACTGCAAATGATCCTCAGCTCAAATGATCACAATACCAGATGATATAATACTACTGAAGATCAGCCTGCCTTTCTAACATTTCTGCATCTGTAAATCATTCTTTAGCCATAAAACCTTTGCCTGTAGGTAATTATCATTACATTATCCTTTCCTAACACTTTTTAATGCATTTCTGATCTGATTGTAGTTGGTTCAGCCCATCATTATCTTCTACTTTGACCATTTCAACGTGGTCCTTATGTTTTTTTTTTTTTTACAAATGTTCTACATTAGAGTTACATATGATTTGGTTTTAAGTAACACAGATGAGTTTGATATACTTCATTTGGCCCCCAGTCCAAAACATCTATCTAATTTGGCAACTTCTTCTTCACATTTAACATCAATGATGAGCTGATGACTCACGCCTCTATTTTTCCAGGGAACTCACCTTCTCTTTCATATCCTCATCCCTCACCAACTGTTTACACCAAATATCATTCTGGTTCACCTCAAATTTCCTCAAATTAAACTGAACTCCTCCTTGTTGACACCAAATCCCCTCTCTCTAGAGGTGAACATTTCTCTATCAGAATGGTTTTCTCCTCATTCTCCCTCTTCTCTCCGGTTAAGAGTCTCAACAGCACAACTCTAACCCTAATCTGTATCAATAACCTCAATCAGGAAACATATTTCCACCTGCAAAATATCAACTGCCTCCACCTCGCACTCACCTCCCATTCTGCTTCAGTCCTTAACTACAACCTTGTCACTTCCTACATTGATTCCCGCATTTCTCTTCTCTGTGGTTTTTCACAAAAACTCCTTGATAAACTCTAATTGGTCCAGAACTCTGCCCCCAACATCATCACAAAGACTCCTTCTTACTGCATCACCTCCTGATAGAACGTCAACGCTCCCTCTTCAGTTTTAAAATTTAGTTCAAAAATACTCCTGTTGACTTTCAAGGCCGATTATCACATTCTCCTCCACATTTGTCTCACCTCCTCCACTTCTCCATCTCCACCTGTTCTCCCATATCCTCACATTCTATCTGCCTCAGCAGTACAGGGAGCAGTATTTTCTGTCGTTTAGCTCCTCAACCCTGGAACTCACTCCCCTCAGACAGCCAAAGCTTTCGTTACTTCCTGTCTCAGTCAAATCTCATCTGTTCAGAGCAGCATTCCCTTTAAAAACTAACTCATCAAGTACTTTCTAAATAGTGCAATCACTACACTGGACACCAGATGGAGAAAGAAAAAGAGGACGGCCCAAGATCACCTGACGCCGGACAGCAGAAACTGAGCTGAAAGAATTTGGACACACCAGGGAACCATCAAAACTTGGGCCGTCAGAAATGGAAAGATTTCGTCGGTGCCCTAAGTGTCTAAAGGTGTACATTTCTAAATAAAATCTATTATTATACTACAAACTTCCTTTGGCTACATGTACTTCTTTAACCAAATATGTGGGTCTGCACCAAAAAACAACCATTTAAGGCTAAGTTGAAATGAAAATAAACTGAGCTACTATTAAACTAGTTGTGATTTTTTTCTTTTTAGTCTTAGAGAAGTTAGAGTTCAGTGTCGTTTTATCAAACTAGATTAACAACTGTCTTTTAATCACCCTGAAACGAACGCGGCAGGCACGTCAAATTCACGTCTGCCGCCTCTCTTTAGATGCCTGTCAAATTTACTGCTCAAAGCCTTGACGCGCCGGCCGCGGAGGAACCGCCGAAGTTGTTCTGGAATTCATTCGTTGCCACATCATGGAAAATAAGGAGATTGGGTTTATATGTTTCGGAGAGCTCTACAAAGACACCAGCAACCACATGGCTGTTTGTTTTCACCAGTCTCTCTGAGTGTTCTTCACTCATGCAGCGAGAGCTGTACCTGAGGGCAGTTTCACTTCTGTCTGTGGTCCAGTTTGAGCTTTAACCTGAGAGGGGGAAAATGAAAATAAAACTGGGGGATCTTTTTATTATTTTATTGATGAAAATAAGAAAAACATCATAAGCCCATAAAGCTAGAGTGATTCTGCTCACAACAACAGCACTCGTGGCGGCTCTCCGGACTGCGGGGGAGCTTAGCGCTGAGCAGGGACCCGCACCCTGCAGTAGACCACGCTAGATCTGCCAGACAGTCACAGCTCTGTCTCCACCTATAGTTACTGGCAGGAGTCATTCCGGGATTATTGACTCACTACATCTCCTCATTTAATTTAATTTAATTTCTAAAGCACCTTCCACCACCAGTCAAGGAGGCCCCCTGGGGGACCCCCCACTTCAGGGGGTAACACTTGGATGAGTGAGAGCCCATTTTAACATAGTGTCATGGAATGGTGGTGGAGGACCCAAACACAGGAGACAAGACATGGTGGCAGAAACCCAAAGATTTACTTAAAAACTCAAAACATGACAAAACAAAACCAGTGATGTGACATAACAGAACAGATGACCTGACAATGAGAAACTGAAAACCAGACACTTAAATACACTGAGGTTGATTAACTAAATGAAAACAGCTGTGGATGATTTAACCTGAAAATGGTGGGACTGACAGGGGAACACAAAACATAACAAAACCAGATCACAGAATCATGACACATAGAAATACTTGTCTGTAAGGTAAGACCGCATCCACTGTAGACCTTTCCCCGAAAGCCCCGCCCATTGTTCCAACCGACCAATCAGGATCTCACGATCAACTGTGTTGAAAGTTGCAGATAAATCTAATATTAAAGAACAACCAGATCACCTGCATCTGTTGCTATTTAGCTCCTGTTTTATTGATATATATTTTAAGACAGTAGCCGTCCAATCGGGCTTTATAAGGTGTATGGGAGCTATTAATAAAGTGACGAACAATGTTGGAGCCCCAGACCCCACGTAGTTGTCTTTGGTCGTGGTCTTTGGCACAACATGTGAACATTACACTGTTTATAAAAGTTACAGATATTATGAAGACACTAACGTTTAGCAAGTTACAAACAAGTTCAAGAATTATTGTGAACGTAAGTAAAGTAGTCTGAACAACTAATCTCTGAGTCTTTGTCTCGCCTAATGCACCTTATAGTTCAGTGTACCTTATATAGGACATACGTTTAAAACTAGACCATTCATTGATGGTGTGGCCTATAAAATATGGTATTAAAACTCCAATTGTTAATAGATGGTGGTGAAACTTTGAAACAGAACTCATGTGTTTTGCATGTTTTGTTCAATGTCAGTCAAGGTATTCTCCTTTGGATTATTCATGCTCTTAGAGTCAGCTCTGCATTCCAAACAGAAATGTCACCTTGCTGTGCCATCTCAACGTACGAGGCATTTTAAGTCTCAAGTGTTCTCACACATGGTGAAGAAATGATCTGCTGAAAGCCAGAGAAGGAGCTTTCTCCAGAGCAGGAGTCTGCAGCTTTTAACAGTAAGAGTCTTTTGAGTTTGTTTTCTACTGATCAAAACTTAGTAGGCACCACAAAGTCTTATTTTTTTATACTGCTGTGCATTCATTAAAATTTGTTATTTTTATTAATAAATATGAATAATGCTTCTTTTGTGGCATAATTAAAAACAGAAATATAAAAAGAAACTAGCATTTTCTCAATATGTGAAATTATTTTTTTACATTTGACAGAAGCTTGCATGGTTTCTTTTCAAAATAAAAGACACCTTGTGCCAGACCAGATCATCGCAGTGCAACTCTGGACAACAGAAGAAAATATGTGCTTTAAACTCACAATAGGATCAGAGTTTTTACTAACAAAGTTTTGCTTAGTTATTTGAAATCTGTGTATTCTAGAGGAAGCATAGAGCAATCAAGACCTGTTCAAGTCAGCAGGAATGTAAAAACCTTTACATGGTTTATCTTCAAAGTGGACCTCAGCCATAAATGTATAAAATTAACTAATCTAAATTAAGTAAATGCTAATTTAGTAACCCTTATTTGAAAACAAAACATTGTTATTTTATTTTCTTTATTCAGAGAGCCACTGTGGAGAGGTAAAAGAGCCACGATTGGCTGCGGAGCTGCAGGTTGCAAACCTCTGATCTAGAACCTCTTCAAATAATTTCATCAAACCGCCCTGATTTTTTTTTTTTTTTACTGCATTTTAAATATGATTCATCGTCATTATACGTAAGTGACTAAATTTGAATCATTTTTGACAACAAATGGTGAATCTTTGGCACATTTAGAACAACAGATAATATTTTAGTACAAATCACATATTAACAGCTACATGTACCGTTTTATATTTAAGGTTAGATTTGAATTAAACGGATCATTTTTCAAGTGTTTAGCTGTTAAAATGGCTTTCCAAAAAAGCACATCCAGCATAAGAAATCAGCACAGTGTGTTTACTTGATTAAATGGTTAAATAATTAATTTGTGTTTTTCTTTTCCACACAACTTCTTACTCTAATTAGTGCTTTAAAAAAGTCTCCTAATGCCTTCATGTGCTGCCACGCTGACTGCACATGCTGAGGACAAAGGGTGGACGAGCAGAGCAAAGTAGATGATAAGAGAAGAAAGAGGCAGGTGGCTATAAGGTGACATTAAAAAAGGGTAGAATGCCAAACTGGCAACAATAAGCTCATTTTGTTCGGCATACATGTGTCCAGGTCTCATAGGAGTCAAAGCCTCATCAGCTGAAGCGGCAGCTTGTAAAAAAGCACCTGAAGAGAACAGAAACTGTCATTATGTCAGGTTAGAAGACAGCTGCTGCTGTTTCCTCAATTTTTAAACCACTTTAAAGCATTTTTTCATCAAATGCAACAATTTTAACACAGGGATCTATGTTTATGTCTCAGTGAATACTTTTTAATACTACTTCAAGTACAACCATAAAACAGATCTGTGGATGTCTTTTCCCGCTTAGTTCTGTATATTGTATTATATTATATTATATTTTAGACAAAAAGTGCAAATATTAGTAAAAATGAGTTCATGAAAAATTAAAGATGGTTGCTTCTGCATATGAAAAGCATCTTGAACTGATTGACTACCCTAATAAAAAAAAAGATGTCTTTTTGTTGAATGCAGTTGGTTAAATTTACCTTAATTACTAATATATCAAAATATAAGTACAAAAACAAAGGTATAGTAACTTTTTTTTCTGAGACAGTATTGAAATGTTATTCATGACATAAAAAAACTTTGCAAGTGTGTTTCTAAAAATGATATAGAAGTACACAAGAAGCTCATATTATATTAGTTCACAATTCAAACCGTTTCTTAAAATGTTCTCAATTATTTTAAAGAGTATCTTGCTGGGATGTTAATAAGACATTTACTGTGTTCTATTACTAGAGTTGTTTTCTCCTACTCTCACAAAACAAATTTTCAGTTTCTTTCATTTTTAGTTTGTCAAGCCACAATAGAGACAAGAGTATCTTGTAAAACAGACTCATTTTAGCCTCATTTCACCAGGGCCACGATCAGCAGATGTTCAAGAAAAGTGGAAAGGCAATTTTTTTAGCCTGTTTTTACCAATAAATATGCAAAATGTTGACTTGGGTCCCAGCTAGCCATGTGCAGAAAATAACTGTTTTAAAGAAAAACAAGAGACGGATTATTAAGAGGAAACCAATTATTTACAGGCTGTAGCCAGTTCCCGGTATTATTTCAAAATATGTGAGTGTAGTCAGATGTATGCAGGCACTGTCAATCAATTCCTCCTAGAGTTTGTATTTTTTGTTGCTTATTATTGTGTTGGTGGGAAGTTAGTGATGTAGTTAGTCCAGTTCATGAAGCCTTAGTCACAAATCCCCTTATGGGTGGATACAAAGAAAAATGGGCAAACCTGCATGGGGACAAAGGTGGATATGTAGTAAAAACATGGGTGGTAGACCACTTTGTCAGCCTGTGGGGCGAAAATGCTCCTGCAAGCTTTTTCTACAGGCATGCTGTAGGTGTATGTAAACTGAGTTCATTTGTGTGTGGGGGTGGGGGGGGGTTACATTTGTGTGTAAATAGTGCTAGGACAACAAAGAAAACATTGTTATCAGTTAAAACTTTTAAAATGAATGTGTAGAACAACAATTTAAAAAAGGGCTGCTGTAAATCTTACTATTACAGCATTTAGTGTATCAAGAAAACAACTCAGGCGTTTGGATGATCACATTAATCTGTAGGGTAACATTTCCACAGTGATAAGCTTATTAATTCTGTGAAAGAATTTAAAGTAAATGGTAAAACCTCTACTGCAGGTCTTATTTTCTCATTTTAAATACCCCCCATCCCCCCAGCATGTGCATTTGTGCAAAGGTGTAAAACAGAGTAAAATGGTTAAATAAATACATACATAAATAAATAAAAAACATCTGATACCCTGGGAATTTAGTAATTCTGATTTAGCAATCATAAGAGACCATTGAAACAACAATAGGTGAGAAGTCAAGGGAAAAAAATTGGTCTTGGACAAAAAAAAAGTAATCAGGACTACGGCAATATAACCTTGTTCCAGCATTTGAGGCCTCTGTTGTTTATGGCCATTGCAACTAAACAGAAAACCTTGACTATTTTACTTGAGGCAAAATAAATAATATTCGGATAACTTAAGCCAATGCAAACACTACCCAGTCTGAATGATTTTGATTATTTCGCTTCTGTTTGGATTTGATTTGAACACGTAAACATTAATGCTCCCCCATGTCCTATAACAGCATCAATTGGCTTTTTAAAGGAAATCCCGGCAGAAGCTGTGAGTAACAAAACCAGAAGTTTTTCCTGTTTTCACAGTGAAGTATTTCTACCCCTCCTCTATCTCCATTATTTGTGTGTGTGTGTGTAGCCTGCAGTCTGTCATAAATCAATCAGGGCCTAAACATCTGAACTAAAGTGTTATGGAGCCTGGAGCCTTAACACTTTTTGGTTCTCAGTGTCAGATTGGGCCATTATTGTGTTTGGAAACTGGCTTTTTATGTCAAAGCTATGCACCAGGTACATTACTTTATTTAATAATTGTAAATAAGACCATATGACATTCTGAAAATGCTTTGGGGATGCCAACTGAAGTCAAAACCGTTTTAGTTTTAGCTGGATTTTCAGTTGATTGAAACACAGGAAGGCTTTCTAAGAGAACATAAAATAATTTACTGGTACCTCAGCTGACATGTGTGTCACAAAGAAAAAAAAAACACCTATTAGGTCCATTAAAGTCATTTACCTCTTCCCTGTTTTCCATGGTGGCAAATGATGGTCAGTAAAGTAAACAAGTGGGAAAAATGTGGATTCATATATTATATTCATTTTCAGAAGTCACAGAGACAGAACACAGGATAAAGTAGTGCTGTGTGTACTGGTAAGACAAAGCAATGAAACCCCCCTGCGATACTGCAGTAACGCATGATACATGCAGCCATGATCCTTATTGAAGTATTACCTGTGTGAGTGTTGCCAATAGTCACTGTCCAGATTTTTCTACGGGCATCAACTATGGTTTCAGATTTAAAAAAATTACTATGGAGAGCAGTACTCTGAGAGGACAAACTGTCCCCTCCATTTCAGTACTTGAATACAATGTTTTCTAACACTTTGTGTATAACAAATAGCCTTAAACAAATGAAATGATATTTTGAATTCCTGGATAGCCTACATTGGCTTGAGTTGAACACATGAAAATGAGTAAACATATCAACTTCTGTTATGAAATCTAGCCGAATTACTTTAGTGAAGACTATCTTATGTCAGAAGGCAGCTGGTAAAGTAAACTGGCTTCATCTTGCTGCTTATATTTTAAAACAAGATCAAGGAGGAAGTAAAAAATGTACTTGTTTTTTTATAGTATGTAGAAAAGAGAGAAGGGAATTGTCTTCCAATGTAGAGTAGGATTTCTCCCGTAAGTAACTAGGGCTATGTCCACATTCCTTCCCTACTCTCTATATAGCGCGCTTGCTATTTTGTAGTCTGAATCTATAATTCTAAAATCAAGTGCACTAGAAACTTGAGTGAATAGAGATCACAATGCATTGGAGTCGAGCAATTTATGCAAAAAAGAATGTCTTTAAATGTAATCATTTTACTAAACCATTCACATTTTCCTCATCAGAACACAAACAGATGTTGTGAAATGTTCATATTTATTGGATTTTAACTTTGAGAAATCGGTGATAAAATTTTTGGTGTTTAGAAAAACGAAAGAAAAGTACTGAGCATGGAGTCCGAATTACCTTTAAAATTCAGAGCACTAGATAGTCCAGCACTAGGTAGTATTTTATTAGTTCGCGATTAGGGTGGAAATTAGGACTTAGCCTATAGGCTTTCCAAGATTTAGCTAAGTTAGCTAAACTATGTTAGCTAAAATAATCAACTGTTTCCTGAATATGGTCAACAAATCATAAAGCTTGTAGGACTGTAGAAGTAAAGATGTAAACCACATTAATAAAGTGTTTGAATATATGAAAACATCCAGAATGACACGATTTTCAAAGTTTAAACTGAGGAATGTTTTCTCCATCTCCCCCCACAAAATATTGATGAGAATGACATAGCAGTTATTTTTTACTTAAATATTTTAACTTATTCCTTTGACTTTGTTTTTTGTCTTTGATGCAGGTGTTTGATACAACGCTTCATCTGAGCTGAAGCATCATTGAGCCCGGCGTGAACCGGATCTAGAGCGAGGTCAGGTGACCCTTTTGGAAAAGTGCGATCAAACAATTTTTAACATATTTGTTTTAATAACACTTAGAAAAGTATAATTGTGTGCTCATTGATGTAGAAATGATGTCTTTCAACTGCTCAAAGATTTATTTCCATGAAATTATAATAATTCATAAAGTTTAAAACAATAAAATAATTACTTTCACCCTTCTAGAATAAGCTATTTCAGCATTTTCCCCAACACTTTGCAATTTGAATTTAATTTAGAACAATACACATAAAGAAAATAGGATCAAATACTTCTCAGTGATACTGCAAAACTTAGAATTAGTGTGGTTTTAATAAAAAGGACCTTACAATGGCTGGACTGGTTGAATAATAGATTAAGAGGCTTTATCAAAGCCTCTTGATTAAGAAGAACTAGTAACTAAATAATATGGGAATATTTAGTGACCTGGATTTTAAAAGCAATTCTAACATTATGCTCACTACTATTTTTTTAATCATGCCTTAAGTTTAAAAAAATAAAACACCAAGATAAATACAATAAAATACACAAGGACAGTTCTCTTGATCCCATCTTATGTATTTTTGTTTTTGAATGTTACTAATTAAGTAAACAAAAAAAATGCTTAAAAATAGGCATTCTTTACTGTTTTTAACCAGAGAGCAAGATTTGATAAACTTTTAAGAGTCCAAAGGTTGGATCGCTGAACTTGCAAGCCTCGTGGTTTTTAAACATTGTGAAGTTTTTTGTTTATTCTTTTAAATATATCTTAGAGCAGGGGTCTCAAACTCAAATCAGCCGGGGGCCGCTGGAGGCAGAATCTAGTTGAGGCCGGGCCGCATCAGGATTTTCATAAGAAAATCACTGAGAAAACATTCCAATGTTCTTAAATATCTTTATTTTTAACACAAAATAATGAATAAATAATGAACGACATGTATAGATCTTTGTCCGTGTTGATTTATATATATATAAAAAAATAAGTTTTTAAATAGTTTATATTGAAGATTAAACTTAAGATATATTGCTAGGGGGTAGAATTAAAAAAAGTTTTTTAAACTTTTTCCTACTCCATTTCAAACTACATAATAGAGGTGTAATGTATTTATTTATAATTTATATAGAATTTTCTGTTGTTGTTTTCTTGTTTTTTACCATGTACATTAAAAGATGAATAAAAAACAAATACATTTGTACTAAATAAATAAAATAATAATAATGACCAAACAACAGATACAGACAACTGAAGAAACCACACATTGACTGACTGACTAGAGAAAATGAATTATTTATGTTCAGTTTCAAATGTCTGTATTAACAGATCCTCCTTCAGAGTTAGAGTAGCCCTGGTAACGAGAAAATCTTTGAAGGATTTCATTTTATGTAGATTTTTGTAGAACTCCTCATAATAAATAAATCTGACCTTCAGT
>NC_050514.1:2022339-2036136 GCF_002922805.2 Oryzias melastigma
CGCCTTCGCCCTTCAGTAGCCGGCTTAGGCTCCGGCGCCCCACGACCCCGACAGGGAAAACGCGGCCAAGAAGATGAATGAATGAATGAATGAATATTACTACATACATTTGGCTTTCAGATACTGATCTGAAGTCACTGCATGCATTCTTTTAGAAGCACAGACTAACCTTACCCCGGGCTCACAACACTAGCGTTACAGTTCCGATGTGAACGCCAAAGTCTTTACGTAACTTTAAAAGTGTAAGAGGAAATCCTACTGCAGGTGTTCACGTCCTCTGTCTGTGGTCAGGCCTCTGCGTAGCTGCTAATCCGTTTCATTTGGTTCAAATTTCGCCAGACGAAGCAGCTGATCTGCAGCAAATAAAGGGAGGATTAGGGCGGACATCTGTGAGTTTGGAGTTTTGCGAGGTCGGCAGCAGAGTCTGTAGCTGCAGCCAACCTGTAGCTAATATGAGCCATCGGCTGTAGCTAGACCGCTCCCGCATCGCACCTGAGCTGTGACGCTAGCTGTGTGAGCCCGGGGTTAGTCTACTATTCTTACTACTAATTTGAGTCATAGAGACAGTTTTTGTCTTTCTCTACCAATCACCGTCACTGAAAAATATTTTAATGGGAAGCAAAGCCTCATCTTGCTGATTTATTAATGCAAGATACTAAATCAAGACTGAACAAAGACCGAAAACACCACAGAGTTGACGGAATGAGGCCAGCCTCCTAGAAATGTTTTGTTAATCCATTACATTGTGTTACAAGAATGATTGTAATAGAGAGGAGAGCCTGGAATGAAGGTTGCTGCTGTGCATCTAAGGGAGGTACACATCCTAACAAGAAGTGCCTCAAAAATTGCTACAAAGCTTCGAAAAACAAGAGTCTGTCTTGTTTTTGTGATCCTTTTTTTTCCACGTTTGAAATTAATCCTAGCCTCAGATGCTGCAGTTTTACTCAATTAATTGCTACTGGAAAAGAATCATGCCCTCTAGCACAAAACTACACAGCAGAAGAACAACTAGACGGGCCTATTAAATGGGATGAGGGGGAGCAATAATTATGTAAACAGAAAATTAAATGCTTTTGTGTTGTAGAGGAAATGAAGCCCCCACCCCCTCTTTTACCTCTATCCCACCAAATGCACCATTCTGGGCTTCACAGTCAGATGGTTACAACATGTTTTTCGGTGGTTATTTGTGATAGCAAAATGAAAAAGCATGACTCAGTGGCTTTGTCTTTTGTCCTGCTGTTTAGATTCACTCTTCAAATCCTCTCTATTAAATCCTTTTTGTTTGTAGAAACCCTTCCGAGGGAATGAAACGGACCATTAACAAGATTAGCTCAGTCATTCTGCTGGTGACAACGGCTCAACAATGAGCTGCTGATCATTAAGCCAGACGCAGGAGCAATGATGATCTATAATCTTATCCCATACTTTGAACAGTTGCAGGCCAACCTTTGTTCTCGGAGGGACACGACAAAAGACAGGCTTTTATTATTTAAAAGATGAAAGGGAGAGTCTGAGGGGGGAGGAAACAACAGATAAAGAAAGGCATAAGGAGATAATTGAACCTTTCATTGTTGTAACTTTCAGATCATTTGAATTTAAACAGGCCTTTTAATGCACGGCTTCTTCAATTGACCATTTTTGTGTCAGAACTACAAAACAACAAAGCAGCAATAACTGGAGAATGTTGCAAAAGCAAATGTGTAAAACAAAACTTGAGAGAGAGTTGGGATTACGATTAAACCACCAAATGGTTCCTGGGTGCAGCTGTTTCAGCAGCTCACCCCTCCTCCAGAGGAAGCATTAACCACAGAGAACACATTTCACACCGGAAACCGTTTGTAATAAAGATGTCAGTTTTTAGTTCATTTTGTGTTTTTAACCCTTTAACACCTGAGGCGTCTTTAGCATACTTTAACTTTTCAACCGCTAACACGATCTATTTAATTCTAGTAGATTCTGAAGGAGAAAAGCGGCTCACGCCACTTTTCTCCTTCAGAATCTACTAGAACTACATTGATCATGCTAACAATTAAAAAAATCACAGTAAATCAAAGGACATAAACATTGAACCTCGGGTGTTAAAGGGTTAATAAATAATTTCTAACCAAACTATTATTTCTTTTATTAAGTTCTTAAACCATGAAAATTTTACTTAAGATAAATGGGTACTTAAATTTAGAATAAATCACATGATTTGTTTACTGTTAAAAATAAAGGTTTATCTGAAAATGATAAATTATCCATAATCAACATTATTTGAATATTTAAAAAATATTACAATATTTTTAGTTATAGAAACTGACGAAAAAATTGGTCTTCAGTTATTTTTTGATTCTGTTTTATTAATGGCAAACATGAACATGAAGTGCCATCATATGAGCTCAGTAGGCATGTCAGCATTTCCCCATCTGGCTCCACATCTGACCACCAGAGGGAGCCCTCACCTGAGTAGTGACCCTGCACTTCCTCTCCCCTCTCAGCAGTCACTCCCTCATCCGGATCTCCTCAGCTGTTTCCCATCTACCTCATCACCACCAGTATATAGTCTACCTGCTGTCACAACCTCAGTGCAAAGTCTTGTACTGGCCTGCATACATTTCTGAACATTTCGCTTTGTTATCTCTCCTGGTTTTTATCTCTGTCTGTCTCCTCGTCATCCTGTCTGCCGTCTACCTCGACCCACCCCTGGACTCTGATTTGCCTTTGCCTTGCTCCTTTGTTTATGGTTGTTATTAAATCTTGGTTGTCCATGGATCCAAATGTCTCTGCCTCATTATTACAAGGGGCCAGAGCGGGAATATTCACTGGACCTTTTTTGGCCCAGTTGATTATTGCTGGTACAATTATGGCTGACATCTGGCCTTGCTTTGGTGAGCAAATGGTGGCCCATTAATGGACCAGTTGTGGGTACCCTTTGGCTGACTTGTATCCATGTTGTGGTTTGTTAGCGGCTAAGATCTGCCAACCGGGAGCGGACCGCTCAAGTCCCGTCATTGCATGCGGTATGTGGGCCAAATGAAAAGGCTGACTTTGGCCCACATAAGGCCAAAACATTTTTGCTATCTGGGTAGGGGCATGACATCTAATGGGACTTGAAGTTTAACTTTAAATATGTGCGGCCAACAACAAAATCCAGCCTTGGATGCACTTAAAATACATGCGGGCAACGCAGCAATGTGCATCTTGGCTGCACGTATTACGTGTGGCCAACAGGGATTTAAATGTGTGCAGATAACATCAGCCTATAGCTCTATTTGCAATTTAGTTTTAGAGAATGTAACTACAATGGAGCATAATCCAGCAGGTCCCAAGCCCAGGTTTTTAATTTTGTCCTGAATGAGTGTTGAGTCTTGCTGTATTCAGACCAATGTTCAAAACATTTCTGTTTTGAACCAAAGCACATGACTGAGGACTAACAAGGCCGGAACAATGGAATAAGAGAAATAAAAATGAAAGTTTTATGCTTTATAATCCTTGTCGGAATAGTTTAAATATTCAAACTTTATATTTCGCTGAACAGGTTTGACCGTATCAATGTCAGGCACAACACTTTTTACTGCTGCTTTGGTACAGCTTTGGCGTGCTGCGACGATTACTGAAGAGATGAGTGTCTATGACAGATTGTAAGGAAAGGAGTGTGAGAAGCAATTTGTATCACCTTTAAAGTTGTTTTAATGAGCCAGCATTCATCCAATCACATTTCAATGAGATGCTGTGTCTAATCATCATGGTTGCTTTCTTCCTGTTTACACTGTTTACATCCCATAATGCCCGGCTACGGTGGCCGTTTTGGTCCAGTTGTTCCGCTCCAAGTTCAGAGCATATTCAGACTGAGGAAACTCAGAGCAAACTGAAGCTCAGGTTTGGCTCCTAAAGTGAAGTAACGGACCGGGGTCCAATTAATGCCTAGTTTCCACTTGAGCGGTACGGACCAGACCAGTCCCCTCTTGGCCAGTTTAGAACGGTCCTGGCAATTCAAGTGAGCATTTCCATTGACCATTGGACCATAAAAGCGCATACTCAGTGTAGACCAATGACGTAGATGTGCATCAAAACAGTGTCACTCATGTGACTCAGAAACGGAGGGAAAATTAAAAAGATAATTTCGGAGGACAATTATGATCTGGAGCAGGTGTTTATTATTGGTGAAACCGCACACTGCAGAACAGTCTTATGCTCCGAATTAAAAAGAAATAAAAGCTCTTTATGTTGAGTATTACTTCAATGTTTTTTAATAAATGCTTAACAAGGCACGATCGGAAGTATTTTTGATTAGTATGGATCGGTAAAGGACACTCTTCGGCTGCGGGGGTCGGGTGAGACGGAAATGGGGACTGGGGGTCTCTGTATTCGTGGATTCTGTGTGTCTTTGGTCCACAACCCCCGGGTAAGGGTAATACATGAATTTATAAAAGAATTTATTATTCTTTGCAAGAAGATTGCGGGGGTGAAGAAGAATACAGACGAAAAGAGGACAATACAGTCGGTTTGGATCTTGAATCAGGAAAAGCCCAGGTCGGAGGCTTGATGTTGTCATAAAACCTCTCCACCAATCAGTGGGTTACATGGTGTGAAGACAGAAGCTCCGCCCTCACGGGTCTATTCCATTTTTGTATGTACCTATGACCAACGGGGGACTACAAGTGGTACCAGTTGGTCCTGCTTAAGGGGACCATTTTGGTATGAGAAAGCTCAGAAGTCCAGTCCAGTCTGGACCACTCAGTGGAAACGAGGCTTTAGGTGCATTCGGACTGAAAATTTGTCAAATTTGTTGGATTATCAGGAGAAATAAACTCTTGTTCACTTTAAGTGAAGCAAATGTAAATATAAAAAGTACATATGAAATATCAACTGAAGAGATGGGTGTTTTTTTTTTCTTTTAATTATTCAATGGTTTAAAAAAAACGAAGAATGCAAATGGTGTTAGGTAAATAACACAATGGTATTGCAAAGTGCAGGCTGATAGGGGGAGTGGACATGCCAAGAATTGTGCTTTAGTATCGTTTGAGGAATTGCTCCTAGTGTGAAATCCCCATTAAAGTGTTAACTTTTGACTGTTTGAATTCAAGCTGCAGAAACAATGAACGGAGGTATCCTCCAACATGGAGAGCCACTGTAAAAATCTGCAGCAGTGTCATCAACAGTTACAGGGCAGAGCCAGAATTACTGAGGCAACATCATTATCCATAATTATTCTCTCATTATACAGAAATAAGATACAAGACAAATCACTGCTCAGTCAGTGAGTGAGCAGAAATAGGTCATCTGCAGCAGACTGACAGATTGAGGCGAAGGTGTCTGGGTCCACTGAGCTCCCTGAAGAACTCTGAAGCAGAGATGCACTCAAACTAAGAGGAATGTCCTTGCTGAGTCTCACTGAACGTCTATCCAGGAAATGTAATAGCTGCAGCCTGTTTGTACTCTTCTGGCCTCTGACAAATTAAACCCTACAAGCTGAGTATTGGTTTTCACAACATGTGTTCTAGAGGTAAAAGGTAAATATGGGGGCAGTGGATCAATGAAACCACAAGAGGAGTCAGTGTCATTACAAAGAACAGACAAAGAATTCAACTTTAACTGTTAAATAAATACATTTATATCTATATTATCATTATATGTCCTTTTACATACTTAAAAAAAGATGTTTTAACCAGCTTTATTTGAAAGTAGATAAAATATAAATACAAATTTCACAAATTGATAAAAGAATTTTTGAGCAAAGTTTTAAAAACCTTTATAAAATAGTATATTTAAAACATAATGTGGTTATTATGTTAAATTGGCTGAAGGTCAAACATGGTTTTATGCAGCTGCTGTACTTTATATTCACCTTGACAAATGTACTATTTTGCTCACATCCATAGTTGACATTGTCCAAATATTTTAATTTTTTTTTTTTACATGTTTTGGACAAAATGCCAAATTAGCATATAAAGAAAATAAAAATGTGTCATGACAGCATGTTTTTGAGTAAAAAGTCTTTCAGTGGTGAATCCAGTTTCTTGTTCTGATATGAATTCATGCTTTTTTAAAGTCAATAAAAATATCAGCATAAACAGACAAAGCTGTCTTAGTCCTTCTTTCTGTTATCTTTCTCTTCCAAACCCAAGCAGTGCAGAGTTTTTTTTGTTTCATTGCTAACACTAGAAGAAAGTTGTGACCTGAGATCAGCTTTTCCAAAATTGTACAGATCTGCCACAGCAGAAACCTGCAGAATCTGGTTTTGCTGACAAGGCGTTGTACAAATGTTTAAGACACGGTCTTTATGAGACAAGGCTACATCTATACACTGATACGGTTACTCAAACAAAAAATAGTTGTTTGCAATGACCTTTCTTATAGTTAAGCTTAGTAACTTGTGTTGGATTGTTTGCTGAGATGCATCGGTTTCCTTAAATTATGGATAATCAAAGCATTTTTTTCCTACCTTTAAAAGCCCTTTACAGTCTCAGTTTTACCCATGCACACACACACACATTCATACATTGATGGGACCAACCTATAACCACCAGGAGCTATGTGGGGTTTGGCGTCTAGCCCTGCCATACTTGAGCAAGGCATGAACCAAACCTGTTCACTTCCAATTGGAAGCCAACCATTCCATCTCTGGACCACCAGTGAAAGGTTTTCTGTGAAGTTTAGTTAAAAGAGTTTTGTGTTTTCATTTCCTTGCTGCTGATTCAAAATCATTCCACAGATCTCAACTTGCACAACTCTCCACTCAACAGTCTCTGCTGTGTTAAACTTACAAGGACGGTTGTCCCCTAAAGCCATTAGCCTCAAGCACTTCAGATGCTACAGAGACTTGTTTACCTCCCATCTGTCTACTCCAGAAATCTATATTTTTTCTTGTCATGATCTACACTAATAAGTGTGATGAACACTCATCATTTGATGCAATTTGACACACATCCAACATGAGTAGCAATCTTTCCAAAAACCAGACAAAGTTTCATTTTTTCTTCTTCTTTTCTGCTATGGAAGTCCTGTGACCAAAATCTTTTGAGTATGTTGGTAGCAAGAGGCAAAATGCAGTGAACCTGTAACCACTGATGATTCCAGCTGAAAAAAGAACTCAGGGAATTATTACTCCAATTAGCTGTAGAGGAGTAAGTGTAGACAGGTGCCGCTAATCACCAAGCTTTGATTAGCTAAATATCAGCAGGTGTGCTGACCTCAAATGGTAAAGCATCAGAGTTTTTCAGGTGTAGCCTATGTGTTACCATGGTGTCAAGAGGAAAAGACATAAGCAAAGATCTGAGGAAAGCTACTGCAAACTGTATCTGGACAGATTTGACCAAATCTTTTAAAAGTACAGTTGCAAGAGAAAGTATCCTTTAGGAGTACATCAATTTCTGTACAAAATTGACAAATAGTGTATTTTTTTTAATCCCAACATAAACCACAACAATGGAGATAAACATTGTCTGCTTAAAACACACCAAAATAGGTTTTCGTGATTTTATTGAACACAATCTTGTGTCCAGTTTATGCATAATTTAAGTAATTAAATCATATCTTGGCCTATACATTTTTGGGGTTGCTTTGCCAAATCTTGCAGTTGCTATAGCAACCCCCAGCTACCCCCACTGCTGCCCCTGGTTATAAACAAGTTCTAGAATTACTGTGAATACAGTTAATAAAGTTTGAGGTCCAAACTGACTCTTAGTTTGGCATCCGTACTATCACACAAGTTCTAAAATAGATAATTAATTGATTGTGCGCTTTTAATCCGTTGTTTTCTCTATTATGCAAAATACTGTTTTTTTGTTTATTAATAGCATCAGGCCTACTTTGTTGCAGGCTAGAGTCAAAGGTGGGACGGATGCTCTGATGGCCAAAGCTTGGGTCATTCAATTCAGTTTATTCAAAAAGCTCTCGTTCACAACGGAGCGTGTCTGCATGCGCCACAAAAGTTGTTGATTGCTACAATCTATATTAATCAAATTTATAACAAAAAGCCACATTTTTGCAGATAACAACAAGCTACATCAAAGGATTTACAACTAAAAATGCAAAAGGAGTAGAAAGGAAATACATTACAAATGGTAGACCTGGAAGAAACCTCCAGCAGTACAAAAGTCAGAGAGAGTTTCCATACGTCTAACGAAACAGAAAACAAACTTTGTAGTCAACAGACAGTGACTGCAGCAATAAGAAAAAGATTAATATGTGAGTGAATGCAAAGTCTCTGGAAAATATGTTTTAGGGCAACATTTAAAGATATACATTTAATATATTTTTATTTTTGAAAGTCTGCTAGGTATATATGACAGCTTTACTTTAGCAAAAGTATGTTTTTTATTTTAAATATGTTAAATTGAATATGCAAAACTTCAATCATTAAACATTTAAAGAAATCTCTAAAAGCTCTTGATTTTGTTGTAATAAACCGATAAAAGTCAAATTAGCTAAACTGCTCTTTTTTCAGAAATATATGCAGCTTTTACAAGGGATGTCCTGATCTGATCACAAGATCGGAAATTGGGCCCGATCACATGGTTGATGACTAGATCGAAATTGGACTCTGTTATCCAATCAGGATCGGATATTTAATTTATTCTTATTATACTCAGCGCTTTATATTTCAATCTTATTATTCCAGATAAATACCCCACTAAAAAACTGCATGTCATGAAAAGATCACAAAATGTCATCACCAGAAAACGGCAGCAGATCAAGCAGAAGGCTAACATAAACAATTCAGTTAAGCTAGCTTTCTGATCACGGATTCAGACTTCCGGGATCAAAAAATTCTTAAAAACGCTAAACTGACAGAAAGTGTCTCTATTGTCTCCTAACTCAAACAACAACTTCTAGAGGCATTTCAACAGAAAAAGACAGAGTTTTTGTTTCTTTTTGCTGTTGAGCTCTTTGTGCTGCAGACAGACGGGTACACAACAGCTGCTAACTGCTACATGCTAGCGCCGTGATTTAACTCCTTAGGACCCGAGCTGTCCAGTTAAGAAAATTAACTACTGTGGTAATAAAACTGAAAATGTGATGTCTTAAGAACTTAAAAATAAGCACATAATCTTAAAAAACAAACAAACAAAGAACTAATAAATGAAAATTAATAATGATAAGAGCTAGTCAAGAACAATCATCATCAAATTCATGCTAAAACAAAGTCATCATTTATTTCTAAGAATTCTAAATGAGGACAGGAATCACATTTGGTTAAAAATGTTCAATATCTCTAAGGATATTATAAAGCTAAAGTCACTAAACTTTCTCATGTGAAAATTATCATAAATATAACAAAAAAATTGTATTTTGTTCCTAGTTTATATTTGCTCTATTTTTACTTGTTTATTAAAGCTACATCACACAAGTGTTCTACTGAAGTTTTTAATGATAAAAAAAGGTAAATGAAATATAAATAAGGGACAACACAAATCTGTTTATTCAACTTGTTCATGTTTTAAATGTGTTTCAAAAGTATCGGATCGGGACTCGGTATCGGCAGATACACAAAATCGAATGACTCGGAATCGGATCGGGCCCAAAAAAACCTGATCGGGACATCCCTAGTTTTAACTCTATATGTTTAGGCATCAGTCTTTGTTTTTCAAGGGCACTCATCTCCAGCACATCTTTAAAGATATCAAAAAATCATATTCTTTTGTCTAAAACAAAAATTTTCCCTGTTTTCTTTTAATAGACTCATTCATCAAGCCAAGCTAAACACCTATTTTGTCTCCTATTAACATCGGCATGGACAGGCTGAGGAGCTGCAGTCACATTTCCAGTAATTCTCCTATTCCTGAGAGGCCTGTGGTGATGTATGAGGGGAATGAGATGGAATGCGCTGGTCGATTGGCCAACACTGCCGCCGTCGCAAAGTAATGAGATCTCGGGGGGGAGGAGACAAATTCCTCCAACTCCCTGCTCACATAACACTAATTACTTAGCACATAAAAAGCGAAATGCAGTACATTTTAATGACATCATCAGTATTTTTTTAACTGGCCTCTGTCATCAGTGAGTGTGTCTTTGTTATGAGCGGTCTCTGTATACAGCATTATCGTCCTGTATCTCAATGTGAGAGAAAGAATGATTTTTCCAGACTAGGTTAAACCCTTCAATTTTCATAATGAATCAATGTGTTCTCTACCCTGAAATGCATTGCAATTACTGAGATGCCCTCGAATTCAGAGGAGTAAACCACAACTGGTTCCTAGGCAAGCTTTAGGGTTTTTTCTCTTTCAAAGTTTGCAACTTTGGTCATGTAAAGTCAAGAAATCCTACACACTGAAGATTTTAGCAAGAGTTCTTTGGCCAGACATGTACATCATATCCTTCTGTCTATGTAGATAACCACAGGACACTTTGTCTTCAGAACTCCCTTAATCCTTGGTGGCATAGACTCAGCAAGGTACCGGAAACACTCCAGTTACCAGAGTTTGGTCCATATTGACATGATATCATTACACAGTGTCTGCAGATTTGTTGGCTACACATCCATGATGCCAGTTTCCCATTCCACCACATTCCAAAGGCGATCTATTGGGTTGAGATCTGGTGACGGTGGAGGCCATTTGAGTCTCGTAAACTTATTGTCATCAAGAAACCAGTCTGGGGTGATTCCAGCTTTATGACATGGAGCCTTATCCAGCTGGAATTAGCGTCAGAAGATGGTACACTGTGGTCATACAGGAATGGACAAGGTCAACAACAATACTTGGGTAACCTGTGACATTGTAACCATGCTCACTTTATACTAAGGGACCTAAAGTGTGCCAAGAAAATACCCCCCCACACCATTACACCACCAGTCTGAACCCTTGACACAAGGCAGGATGGATCCATGCTTTCACGTTTTTTGACCCTACCACCTGCTGACAGGAGTGGTCTTCTGCTGCTGTAGTCCTTTAAGGTTAGATGTCTTGTGTGTTCAGAGATGCTCTTCTCTTTAGTATTCACACTATAGTGAATCTTCTGCACCTTTCTGAACGCTGTTCAGCACAAATAAACCCAATCACACTTTCAGTGATTTCAGCAATCTTGGTATCAAAACGCTCAGCTTGTTCAGGACATTACTGCTTGTATTTATGGAATTCATAAAAACGTTATGGTTTTTTAAAATATTGAGCAAAATATGCCCCATAGTAAATGAATGAGAAATCTTTTGAATGTAAAATTTTAAGTAGATTAGTAACAAGCCGTCAAATATATTCATGGGCTATGTTTTCATGTTTGTTACTTATTACTTTTTTTTAAAATTGAAGTTAAGCTAAAATTTTAGCTACATGCTAATGCTCTTGGCTAATTTGGCATCTACTGGGTTTTTTAAAGCTAATTTAGAGTTAGCTTCTATTTCAGCAACTGGGTAACATTTGGACTAATTTAGTTTACTGAGGATTTTTAAGCTATTTTGGAGTTTAGCTAGTACTTGAGCAATGTGCTAGCATGTTTAGCTAATTTGCCATCTCCTGAGGTTTTTCATAGGCTAATTTAGAGTTTGGCTTCTATTTTCTAGAACCTATCAGCTAGAACCAGTTTGCCCATTCTCCTCTGACATCAACATTTCTGCCCATAGAACTGCAACTTAGTGGATTTGTTTTTCTATTTCTGACCATTCTCTGTAAACCATAGAGATGGTTGTGGGTGAAAATCCCAGTGGATCAGCAGTTTCTGAAATACTCAGAACAGCCGTCTGGCACCAACAACCACGACACATTCAAAGTCACTTGAATGTTTTTTTTCTGATGCTGGGTTTGAAATACAGCAGATCATTTTGACCATGACTATATGCCTAAATGCATTGAGTTGCTACCATGTAATTTGCTGATTAGAAATTTGTATCAACAAGCTGTTGGACATGGGGTGTATTTACATTTTCTTCAGTTTCTAATCATCAGAGGTTTTTAATTATCCAGCATAAATCTTTCTGTCTATCATCACTCATGCATTCCTTTCATGAATTCAGTCTGAGATTTCCAACTCTGTAAATTTCACATTAGGCTGCACAGAGAAATGTACCATCTACATGTGTGTTTTCCACTTGTGTGTGTGGCTTTGGCCTGTTGACAATCCAGAGGCGTGTATGAAGACAGTGCAAATTACTTTGATCTCTCCACAGACCTGCTGCTATCCTGCCACCCATCCTAATGCCTATTTTATAGATCAGCAGAGGTGAGGGAGGCTTTTTCCAAGCTGTCATTTATACTTCCTGTTTTCTTGCTCTCTTTATATTCACTGATTCTGCTCAGCTGCAGCTGCTTCTGATGAAGTAACCCCTGGATCATAATTACCATAACTCAAATGTATTCATTTATCCTGTTTTATGTAGCATAAAATGATTGTGCCCGCATTGCATTGATGTGCAGATATATCAAAAGTTACTTGATACACACTAAAGTTTGTTGAAGTCTTGAAAGAGGGTCAGATTCAATCATATTTCTATTTATGCATTTCTCGAAATGATGAGATGTTACTTATCTCAGAAGATGATCAGGTGGGGAAAGAGTTAGTGTAACCCAAATGCTGTTGTGAAATATATCTTGCATGAGGTTCATTCAGATGCATCTTTAAAAGTGTTGGAGACTGAAACTAAATTAAGTCTAATGAGATTCCCTAATATTGGACTGTAGCCAAGCATTTGCAAATAGTCATCAAAACTTAATGAGAAAACTGCTTACAGGCATAAGGAATGTCTATTTACAAAATAAACGCATAGGTAATACTCTGTGGTCAGTCTATTCCAAGTGGTAGGAAAAACAGACATTTGATGTTGGGAGTTGTGTTGACAAAAAACCCTTTTTCCGTGTCATTGTTAATTATAAATATGTCATGTTTTATGATGAATTTTCTCAAATTCAATTTGAAACTATTCCATGCTTGAGTGTATTTTGTGCATTAACTCTGCAAAAACTTAAATCTTAAGAAAGTAAAAAGACTCTTGTTTCAAGAATAAAAAAGTCTTATTTTGTGTCTTGCAAGAAAAACAATCTTATCAAGAAAGTTATTAATAGCTTAATGATCTTAGTTTGAAAAATCATTGGTGTCTAGAATATTTTTCTTAAAAAAATAGTTCTTGGTAAGACCAGACAGACTTTTTTGCTTATTTAAACTAAGTCTACCAATCGGGTAAGATTTCTTGACTTATTTCTACGGAGTCAGTTTTTGCAGTGAAATACTCGTCTATTCTGATTGAAATCCCATAACTGTGACAAACAGCCAATCCTCTTCTACATGGTGAGCTGTTGCTCTCTAGGCCATTTAACCCTGAAGCAAGTGATGATGTTAGGACGGATGGGCATTTAGGACCATTACCAGCTTTTTTTATTGTCTATTTTAGTAAAAGTATCCCAATGGCCTGTCAAGATACCCCAGTTATGTTATTTACACAGATGACATTATTTCTTTCTTTTCAGGGCCAGAAAGTGTTAAAAATATTGTTTTCACAACACACTTAATGCACATTTCTCAGACAGATATTATTTTTTTTAACACTTTTCTCTTGTTTAAACTCTATTACGCCGTTTTATTTATGTCAAAACTCCACGCAGAAAACAGACATCTCAGCGAGAGCATCAAAACTTTCCGCGCGGACAATTCAGACCCTCTCGAGCGCTTCTTTCCTCCTCCACGAGCAGAAAAAGTCCTTCAAGTATTTCATTGCAAAAACAGAATTTTCAGTTTCAGTCCATAATAAAAATGTACTCTGCATGATAATTATCCTGCGTAATTATCAGGATATTTTCAATCTGAAAAATTCTGTATAGAGATGACCTCTTGCACTTAATGAATAAAGGAAGAAACACGGCTTTTTTTTTTTTTTTTTTTTTTTTT